>NC_134265.1:314365865-314373365 GCF_031893055.1 Leptodactylus fuscus
TATGTTCCAGTTCGTACCCAGCCCCGAAAAACTCCCACCTCGAGGGCACGTTTCTCGAAGGTGTGGAGTTTTTTCAAGGAATGCGCCGAGGACAGATATAGTGTTGTCTGCACAATTTGCCTCTCGAAATTGATTAGGGGCTCTGAGAAGAGCAACCTGTCCACCACTTCAATGCGCCGTCATTTGGAATCCAAGCACTGGAATCAGTGGCAGGCAGCAACGGCAGGACAAAGGCCGCCTGCCGTTCACGCCACTGCCACTGCCTCTGCCTCTGCCTCTGCCACTGCCACTGCTGACTGTGCTGGCGATGCACTCCAGAGGACGAGCCAGGACACCACTTCATCTGCCTCCGCCACTTTGTTGACTTCTACCTCATCCTCCCCTGGTCCTGTCTTATCTCCTTCTCCTGCACCATCAAAGGCACCATCAGGCGTTTCTTTACAACAACCCACCATCTCTCAGACATTGGAGCGGCGGCAGAAATACACTGCTAACCACCCACACGCGCAAGCCTTGAACGCCAACATCGCTAAACTGCTGGCCCAGGAGATGTTGGCGTTCCGGCTTGTTGAAACTCCCGCCTTCCTGGACCTGATGGCAACTGCGGCACCTCGCTATGCCGTCCCTAGCCGTCACTACTTCTCCCGGTGTGCCGTCCCCGCCTTGCACCAGCACGTGTCACTCAACATCAGGCGGGCCCTTAGTTCCGCGCTTTGCACAAAGGTCCACTTGACCACCGACGCGTGGACAAGTGCATGCGGACAGGGACGCTACATTTCACTGACGGCACACTGGGTGAATGTAGTTGAGGCTGGGACTGCTTCCCAAACTGGCCCGGTGTACCTCGTCTCCCCGCCTAACATTCCTGGCAGGGACACGAGAAGAACACCCCCCTCCTCCTCCTCCTCTACCCGCCTCCTCCTCCGCCACCCGCCTCCTCCTCCGCCACCGCCTCCTCCTCCGCTGTTAGATTGACCCCAGCTACGAGTTGGAAACGTTGCAGCACTGGCGTTGGTAGACGTCAGCAGGCTGTGCTGAAGCTGATCAGCTTGGGGGACAGACAGCACACTGCCTCCGAGGTGAGGGATGCCCTCCTCGATGAGACGGCAATATGGTTTGAGCCGCTGCACCTGGGCCCAGGCATGGTCGTTTGTGATAACGGCCGGAACCTGGTAGCAGCTCTGGAGCTTGCCGGACTCCAACATGTTCCATGCCTGGCCCACGTCTTCAACCTAGTGGTGCAACGTTTCCTAAAGAGCTACCCCAATGTTCCAGAGCTACTGGTGAAAGTGCGGCGCATGTGCGCCCACTTTCGCAAGTCGACAGTAGCCGCTGCTAGCTTAAAATCTCTCCAGCAACGCCTGCATGTGCCACAACACCGGCTTTTGTGCGACGTCCCCACACGCTGGAACTCAACGTTTCAGATGTTGAATAGAGTGGTTGAGCAGCAGAGACCTTTGATGGAATACCAGCTACAAAACCCTAGGGTGCCACAAAGTCAGCTGCCTCAGTTTCACATCCATGAGTGGCCATGGATGAGAGACCTTTGTGACATCCTACGGGTCTTTGAGGAGTCCACAAGGAGGGTGAGCTCTGAGGATGCGATGGTGAGCCTTACAATCCCGCTCTTGTGTGTTCTGAGAGAATCCCTGATTGACATCAGGGATAACTCAGATCACACAGAGGAGTTAGGGATAGCATCCGATCCGTCACAGCTGGAGAGTAGGTCCACACATCTGTCCGCTTCACTGCGTTTAATGGAGGAGGAGGAGGAGGAGGAGGAGGAGGAAGAAGAGTTGTCCGATGATGTGATGGTGATACAGGAGGCTTCCGGGCAACTTCGAATCGTCCCATTGTTGCAGCGCGGATGGGTAGACATGGAGGATGAGGAGGAAATGGAGATTGAACTTTCCGGTGGGGCCAGAGGAGTCATGCCAACTAACACTGTGGCAGACATGGCTGAGTTCATGTTGGGGTGCTTTACAACCGACAAGCGTATTGTCAAAATCATGGAGGACAACCAGTACTGGATCTTTGCTATCCTTGACCCCCGGTATAAAAACAACATCTCGTCTTTTATTCCGGTAGAGGGGAGGGCCAATCGCATCAATGCTTGCCACAGGCAATTGGTGCAGAATATGATGGAGATGTTTCCAGCATGTGACGTTGGCGGCAGGGAGGGCAGTTCCTCCAGTAGGCAACCAAGTTCTCACCGGTCCACACAAACGAGGGGCACACTGTCTAAGGTCTGGGACACCTTGATGGCACCCCCTCGCCAAAGTGCCGCCACGGAGGGTCCTAGTGTCACCAGGCGTGAGAAGTATAGGCGCATGTTGCGGGAATACCTTTCCGACCACAGCCCTGTCCTCTCCGACCCCTCTGCGCCCTACACGTATTGGGTGTCGAAGTTGGACCTGTGGCTTGAACTTGCCCTATATGCCTTGGAGGTGCTGTCCTGTCCTGCCGCCAGCGTCCTATCTGAGAGGGTGTTCAGTGCAGCCGGTGGCATCATCACTGACAAGCGCACCCGTCTGTCAGCTGAGAGTGCCGACCGGCTCACTTTGATAAAAATGAACCACCACTGGATAGAGCCTTCATTTTTGTGCCCACCTGTGTAAAGCACCCCAACATGAAACTCCATGTCTGTACTCAACCTCTCCAATTCCTCCGCATCCTCATACTCATCCACCATAAGCGTTGCACAATTCTGCTAATACTAGGCTCCCTCCAACATGATTTCCCCCAACTCTGCTGGTTAGAGGCTCCCTCCACCCTGATTTCCACCAACTCTGCTGGTTAGAGGCTCCCTCCACCCTGCTTTCCCACAACTCTGCTGGTTAGAGGCTCCTTCCACCATGAATTTGCCCAAACTGGGCTGTTTAGAGGCTCCCTCCACCATGAATTGGTCCAAACTGGGTTTTTTAGAGGCTCCCTCCACCATGAATTGGTCCAAACTGGGCTGGTTAGAGGCTCCCTCCACCATGAATTGGTCCAAACTGGGCTGGTTAGAGGCTCCCTCCACCATGAATTGGTCCAAACTGGGCTGGTTAGAGGCTCCCTCCACAATTAATTGGTCCAAACTGGGCTAATTAGAGGCTCCCTCCACCATGAATTGGTCCAAACTGGGTTTTTTAGAGGCTCCCTCCACCATGAATTTGCCCAAACTGGGCTGTTTAGAGGCTCCCTCCACCATGAATTGGTCCAAACTGGGCTGGTTAGAGGCTCCCTCCACCATGAATTTCCCAAAACTTGGCTGTTTAGAGGCTCCCTCCACCATTAATTGGTCCAAACTGGGCTGGTTAGAGGCTCCCTCCACCATGAATTTGCCCAAACTGGGGTGGTTAGAGGCTCCCTCCACCATTAATTGGTCCAAACTGGGCTGGTTAGAGGCTCCCTCCACAATTAATTGGTCCAAACTGGGCTAATTAGAGGCTCCCTCCACCATGAATTGGTCCAAACTGGGTTTTTTAGAGGCTCCCTCCACCATGAATTTGCCCAAACTGGGCTGTTTAGAGGCTCCCTCCACCATGAATTGGTCCAAACTGGGCTGGTTAGAGGCTCCCTCCACCATGAATTGGTCCAAACTGGGCTGGTTAGAGGCTCCCTCCACCATGAATTTCCCAAAACTTGGCTGTTTAGAGGCTCCCTCCACCATTAATTGGTCCAAACTGGGCTGGTTAGAGGCTCCCTCCACCATGAATTTGCCCAAACTGGCTGTTTAGAGGCTCCCTCCACCATGAATTTGCCCAAACTGGGCTGGTTAGAGGCTCCCTCCACCATGAATTGGTCCAAACTGGGCTGGTTAGAGGCTCCCTCCACCATGAATTTGCCCAAACTGGGCTGTTTAGAGGCTCCCTCCACCATGAATTTGCCCAAACTGGGCTGGTTAGAGGCTCCCTCCACCATGAATTGGTCCAAACGGGTTTTTAGAGGCTCCCTTCACCATGAATTGGTCCAAACTTGGCTGTTTAGAGGCTCCCTCCACCATGAATTTGCCCAAACTGGGCTGTTTAGAGGCTCCCTCCACCATGAATTGGTCCAAACTGGGCTGGTTAGAGGCTCCCTCCACCATGAATTTCCCAAAACTTGGCTGTTTAGAGGCTCCCTCCACCATTAATTGGTCCAAACTGGGCTGGTTAGAGGCTCCCTCCACCATGAATTTGCCCAAACTGGGCTGTTTAGAGGCTCCCTCCACCATGAATTTGCCCAAACTGGGCTGGTTAGAGGCTCCCTCCACCATGAATTGGTCCAAACTGGGCTGGTTAGAGGCTCCCTCCACCATGAATTTGCCCAAACTGGGCTGTTTAGAGGCTCCCTCCACCATGAATTTGCCCAAACTGGGCTGGTTAGAGGCTCCCTCCACCATGAATTGGTCCAAACTGGGCTGGTTAGAGGCTCCCTCCACCATGAATTTGCCCAAACTGGGCTGTTTAGAGGCTCCCTCCACCATGAATTTGCCCAAACTGGGCTGGTTAGAGGCTCCCTCCACCATTAATTGGTCCAAACTGGGCTGGTTAGAGGCTCCCTCCACCATGAATTTGCCCAAACTGGGCTGTTTAGAGGCTCCCTCCACCATGAATTTGCCCAAACTGGGCTGGTTAGAGGCTCCCTCCACCATGAATTGGTCCAAACGGGTTTTTAGAGGCTCCCTTCACCATGAATTGGTCCAAACTTGGCTGGTTAGAGGCTCCCTCCACCATGAATTTGCCCAAACTGGGCTGTTTAGAGGCTCCCTCCACCATGAATTGGTCCAAACTGGGCTGGTTAGAGGCTCCCTCCACCATGATTTTCCCAAAACTTGGCTGTTTAGAGGCTCCCTCCACCATTAATTGGTCCAAACTGGGCTGGTTAGAGGCTCCCTCCACCATGAATTTGCCCAAACTGGGGTGGTTAGAGGCTCCCTCCACCATTAATTGGTCCAAACTGGGCTGGTTAGAGGCTCCCTCCACAATTAATTGGTCCAAACTGGGCTAATTAGAGGCTCCCTCCACCATGAATTGGTCCAAACTGGGTTTTTTAGAGGCTCCCTCCACCATGAATTTGCCCAAACTGGGCTGTTTAGAGGCTCCCTCCACCATGAATTGGTCCAAACTGGGCTGGTTAGAGGCTCCCTCCACCATGAATTGGTCCAAACTGGGCTGGTTAGAGGCTCCCTCCACCATGAATTTCCCAAAACTTGGCTGTTTAGAGGCTCCCTCCACCATTAATTGGTCCAAACTGGGCTGGTTAGAGGCTCCCTCCACCATGAATTTGCCCAAAACTGGGCTGTTTAGAGGCTCCCTCCACCATGAATTTGCCCAAACTGGGCTGGTTAGAGGCTCCCTCCACCATGAATTGGTCCAAACTGGGCTGGTTAGAGGCTCCCTCCACCATGAATTTGCCCAAACTGGGCTGTTTAGAGGCTCCCTCCACCATGAATTTGCCCAAACTGGGCTGGTTAGAGGCTCCCTCCACCATGAATTGGTCCAAACGGGTTTTTAGAGGCTCCCTTCACCATGAATTGGTCCAAACTTGGCTGTTTAGAGGCTCCCTCCACCATGAATTTGCCCAAACTGGGCTGTTTAGAGGCTCCCTCCACCATGAATTTGCCCAAACTGGGCTGGTTAGAGGCTCCCTCCACCATGAATTGGTCCAAACTGGGCTGGTTAGAGGCTCCCTCCACCATGAATTTGCCCAAACTGGGCTGGTTAGAGGCTCCCTCCACCATGAATTGGTCCAAACGGGTTTTTAGAGGCTCCCTTCACCATGAATTGGTCCAAACTGGGCTGTTTAGAGGCTCCCTCCACCATGAATTTGCCCAAACTGGGCTGGTTAGAGGCTCCCTCCACCATGAATTGGTCCAAACTGGGCTGGTTAGAGGCTCCCTCCACCATGAATTTGCCCAAACTGGGCTGTTTAGAGGCTCCCTCCACCATGAATTTGCCCAAACTGGGCTGGTTAGAGGCTCCCTCCACCATGAATTGGTCCAAACGGGTTTTTAGAGGCTCCCTCCACCATGAATTGGTCCAAACTGGGGTGGTTAGAGGCTCCCTCCACCATGAATTTGCCCAAACTGGGCTGTTTAGAGGCTCCCTCCACCATGAATTGGTCCAAACTGGGTTTTTTAGAGGCTCCCTCCACCATGAATTGGTCCAAACTGGGCTGGTTAGAGGCTCCCTCCACCATGAATTGGTCCAAACTGGGGTGGTTAGAGGCTCCCTCCACCATTAATTGGTCCAAACTGGGCTGGTTAGAGGCTCCCTCCACCATTAATTGGTCCAAACTGGGCTGGTTAGAGGCTCCCTCCACCATGAATTTGCCCAAACTGGGCTGGTTAGAGGCTCCCTCCACCATGAATTGGTCCAAACTGGGGTTTTTAGAGGCTCCCTCCACCATGAATTGGTCCAAACTGGGGTTTTTAGAGTCTCCCTCCACCATGAATTGGTCCAAACTGGGGTTTTTAGAGGCTCCCTCCACCATGAATTTGCCCAAACTCTGCTGGTTAGAGGCTCAATCCACCCTGATTTTCAAAACAAATGTTGGTGCCAACCTCAACTTACTACAAGGGCCAAATTCACTGCTGGTGACAAGCTCTCCTCACTGCAAGTGCCAAATACACATGTTTCAAGGTGTTTTCCTACTGTCAGAGAGGTGGTATTGAGTGTGTAAAGTGTGTAGTTGTTAGGCTGTGATGTTGGGGTAATAGAGGGTCTTTGGTGTGTTAGATGCCCCCAGACATGCTTCCCCTGCTGTCCCAGTGTCATTCCAGAGGTGTTGGCATCATTTCCTGGGGTGTCATAGTGGACTTGGTGACCCTCCAGACACGGATTTGGGTTTCCCCCTTAACGAGTATCTGTTCCCCATAGACTATAATGGGGTTCGAAACCCGTTCGAACACACGAACATTGAGCGGCTGTTCGAATCGAATTTCGAACCTCGAACATTTTAGTGTTCGCTCATCTCTAGTGATAACCACTACACTACAGAAACTGGCACGAGATGCACACTACTGCTTTTGCAAGCAAGCGAAAGGACTTGAAGAAAAGACTGTGGTCTGCCAGCAGGGTCTGAAGACTGGGTATGGACCGATTTCAAGAAAAGAAACCGCAAGTACATGTTTCTGCCCAGTTTCGAACCGGGGACCTTTCGCGTGTTAGGCAAACATGATAACCACTACACTACAGAAACTGACACGAGATGAACACTACTGCTTTTGCAAGCAAGCGAAAGGACTTGACGAAAAGACTGTGGTCTGCCAGCAGGGTGTGAAGACCAGGTATGGACCGATTTCAAGAAAAGAAACCGCAAGTACATGTTTCTGCCCGGTTTCGAACCGGGGACCTTCCGCGTGTTAGGCAAACGTGATAACCACTAAACTACAGAAACTGGCACGAGATACACACTGCTGCTTTTGCAAGCAAGCGAAAGGACTGGGGTCTAGCACACGAGTCTGAAGAGCACGTATGGCCCGATTTCCGAAAAAAAAAGCTGCTACGTTTTGCTTCTGCCCGGTTTCGAACC
>NC_134265.1:314378365-314380865 GCF_031893055.1 Leptodactylus fuscus
TGCAAGCAAGCGAAAGGACTGGGGTCTAGCACAAGAGTCTGAAGAGCACGTATGGCCCGATTTCCGAAAAAAAAGCTGCTACACTTTGCTTCTGCCCGGTTTCGAACCAGGGACCTTTCGCGTGTAAGGCGAACGTGATAAGCACTACACTACAGAAACTGGCACGACATGCACACTACTGCTTTTGCAAGCAAGTGAAAGGACTGGGGTCTAGAACGATAATTTGAAGAGTACGTATGGCCGATTTCAGAAACAAAAGCTGCAATGCTTTGTTTCTGCCCGGTTTCGAACCGGGGGACCTCTCGCGTGTGAGGCGAACGTGATAACCACTACACTACAGAAACTGGCACGAGATGCACACTACTGCTTTTGCAAGCAAGCGAAAGGACTTGAAGAAAAGACTGTAGTATGCCAGCAGGGTCTGAAGACCGAGTATGGACCAATTTCAAGAAAAGAAACTGCAAGTACATGTTTCTGCTCGGTTTCGAACCGGGGACCTTTCGCGTGTTAGGCGAACGTGATAACCACTACACTACAGAAACTGGCACGAGATACACACTGCTGCTTTTGCAAGCAAGCGAAAGGACTGGGGTCTAGCACAAAAGTCTGAAGAGCACGTATGGCCCGATTTCCGAAAAAAAATCTGCTACGCTTTGCTTCTGCCCGGTTTCAAACCAGGAACCTTTCGCGTGTAAGGCGACCGTGATAATCACTACACTACAGAAACTGGCACGACATGCACACTACTGCTTTTGCAAGCAAGTGAAAGGACTGGGGTCTAGAACGATGATTTGAAGAGCACGTATGGCCGATTTCAGAAACAAAAGCTGCAATGCTTTGTTTCTGCCCGGTTTCGAACCGGGGACCTTTCGCGTGTGAGGCGAACGTGATAACCACTACACTACAGAAACTGGCACGAGATGCACACTACTGCTTTTGCAAGCAAGCAAAAGGACTTGAAGAAAAGACTGTGGTCTGCCAGCAGGGTCTGAAGACCGGGTATGGACCGATTTCAAGAAAAGAAACCGCAAGTACATGTTTCTGCCCGGTTTCGAACCGGGGACCTCTCGCGTGTTAGGCGAACGTGATAACCACTACACTACAGAAACTGGCACGAGATACACACTGCTGCTTTTGCAAGCAAGCGAAAGGACTGGGGTCTAGCACAAGAATCTGAAGAGCACGTATGGCCCGATTTCCGAAAAAAAAGCTGCTACACTTTGCTTCTGCCCGGTTTCGAACCAGGGACCTTTCGCGTGTAAGGCGAACGTGATAACCACTACACTACAGAAACTGGCACGACATGCACACTACTGCTTTTGCAAGCAAGTGAAAGGACTGGGGTCTAGAACGATGATTTGAAGAGCACGTATGGCCGATTTCAGAAACAAAAGCTGCAATGCTTTGTTTCTGCCCGGTTTCAAACCGGGGACCTTTCGCGTGTGAGGCGAACGTGATAACCACTACACTACAGAAATCGGCACGAGATGCACACTACTGCTTTTGCAAGCAAGCGAAAGGACTTGAAGAAAAGACTGTGGTCTACAAGCAGGGTCTGAAGACCGGGTATGGACCGATTTCAAGAAAAGAAACCGCAAGTACATGTTTCTGCCCGGTTTCGAACCGGGGACCTTTCGCGTGTTAGGCGAACGAGATAACCACTACACTACAGAAACTGGCACGACATGCACACTACTGCTTTTGCAAGCAAGTGAAAGGACTGGGGTCTAGAACGATGATTTGAAGAGCACGTATGGCCGATTTCAGAAACAAAAGCTGCAAAGCTTGTTTCTGCCCGGTTTCGAACCGGGGACCTTTCGCGTGTGAGGCGAACGTGATAACCACTACACTACAGAAACTAGCACGAGAAACACACTGCTGCTTTTGCAAGCAAGCGAAAGGACTGGGGTCTAGCACAAGAGTCTGAAGAGCACGTATGGCCCGATTTCCGAAAAAAAAGCTGCTACGCTTTGCTTCTGCCCGGTTTCGAACCAGGGACCTTTCGCGTGTAAGGCGACCGTGATAACCACTACACTACAGAAACTGGCACGACATGCACACTACTGCTTTTGCAAGCAAGTGAAAGGACTGGGGTCTAGAACGATGATTTGAAGAGCACGTATGGCCGATTTCAGAAACAAAAGCGGCAATGCTTTGTTTCTGCCCGGTTTCGAACCGGGGACCTTTCGCGTGTGAGGCGAACATGATAACCACTACACTACAGAAACTGGCACGAGATGCACACTACTGCTTTTGCAAGCAAGCGAAAGGACTTGAAGAAAAGACTGTGGTCTGCCAGCAGGGTCTGAAGACCGGGTATTGACCGATTTCAAGAAAAGAAACCGCAAGTACATGTTTCTGCCCGATTTCGAACCAGGGACCTTTCGCGTGTTAGGCGAACGTGATAACCACTACACTACACAAACTGGCACGAGATACACACTGCTGCTTTTGCAAGCAAGCGAAAGGACTGGGGTCTAGCACAAGAGTCTGAAGAGCA
>NC_134265.1:314385865-314390865 GCF_031893055.1 Leptodactylus fuscus
TAACCACTACACTACAGAAACTGGCACGACATGCACACTACTGCTTTTGCAAGCAAGTGAAAGGACTGGGGTCTAGAACGATGATTTGAAGAGCACGTATGGCCGATTTCAGAAACAAAAGCTGCAATGCTTTGTTTCTGTCCGGTTTCGAACCGGGGACCTTTCGCGTGTGAGGCGAACGTGATAACCACTACACTACAGAAACTGGCACGAAATGCACACTACTGCTTTTGCAAGCAAGCGAAAGGACTTGAAGAAAAGACTGTGGTCTGCCAGCAGGGTCTGAATACCGGGTATGGACCGATTTCAAGAAAAGAAACCACAAGTACATGTTTCTGCCCGGTTTCGAACCAGGGACCTTTCGCGTGTAAGGCGAACGTGATAACCACTACACTACAGAAACTGGGACGACATGCACACTACTGCTTTTGCAAGCAAGTGAAAGGACTGGGGTCTGGAACGATGATTTGAAGAGCACGTATGGCTGATTTCAGAAACAAAAGCTGCAATGCTTTGTTTCTGCCCGGTTTCGAACCGGGGACTTTTCGCGTGTGAGGCGTACGTGATAACCACTACACTACAGAAACTGACACGAGATGAACACTACTGCTTTTGCAAGCAAGCGAAAGGACTTGATGAAAAGACTGTGGTCTGCCAACAGGGTCTGAAGACCGGGTATGGACCAATTTCAAGAAAAGCAACCGCAAGTACATGTTTCTGCCCGGTTTCGAACCGGGGACCTTTCGCGTGTTAGGCGAACGTGATAACCACTACACTACAGAAACTGGCACTAGATACACACTGCTGCTTTTGCAAGCAAGCGAAAGGACTGGGGTCTAGCACAAGAGTCTGAAGAGCACGTATGGCCCGATTTCCGAAAACAAAACTGCTACGCTTTGCTTCTACCCGGTTTCGAACCAGGGAACTTTCGCATGTAAGGCGAACGTGATAACCACTACACTACAGAAACTGGCACGACATGCACACTACTGCTTTTGCAAGCAAGTGAAAGGACTGGGGTCTAGAACGATGATTTGAAGAGCACGTATGGCCGATTTCAGAAACAAAAGCTGCAATGCTTTGTTTCTGCCCGGTTTCGAACCGGGGACCTTTCGCGTGTGAGGCGAACGTGATAACCACTACAATACAGAGACTGGCACGAGATGCACACTACTGCTTTTGCAAGCAAGCGAAAGGACTTGAAGAAAAGACTGTGGTCTGCCAGCAGGGTCTGAAGACCGGGTATGGACCGATTTCAAGAAAAGAAACCGCAAGTACATGTTTCTGCCCGGTTTCGAACCGGGGACCTTTCGCGTGTTAGGCGAACGTGATAACCACTACACTACAGAAACTGGCACGAGATACACACTGCTGCTTTTGCAAGCAAGCGAAAGGACTGGGGTCTAGCACAAGAGTCTGAAGAGCACGTATGGCCCGATTTCCGAAAAAAAAGCTGCTACACTTTGCTTCTGCCCGGTTTCGAACCAGGGACCTTTCGCGTGTAAGGCGAACGTGATAAGCACTACACTACAGAAACTGGCACGACATGCACACTACTGCTTTTGCAAGCAAGTGAAAGGACTGGGGTCTAGAACGATGATTTGAAGAGTACGTATGGCCGATTTCAGAAACAAAAGCTGCAATGCTTTGTTTCTGCCCGGTTTCGAACCGGGGGACCTCTCGCGTGTGAGGCGAACGTGATAACCACTACACTACAGAAACTGGCACGAGATGCACACTACTGCTTTTGCAAGCAAGCGAAAGGACTTGAAGAAAAGACTGTAGTATGCCAGCAGGGTCTGAAGACCGAGTATGGACCAATTTCAAGAAAAGAAACTGCAAGTACATGTTTCTGCTCGGTTTCGAACCGGGGACCTTTCGCGTGTTAGGCGAACGTGATAACCACTACACTACAGAAACTAGCACGAGAAACAGACTGCTGCATTTGCAAGCAAGCGAAAGGACTGGGGTCTAGCACAAGATTCTGAAGAGCACGTATGGCCCGATTTCCGAAAAAAAAGCTGCTACGCTTTGCTTCTGCCCGGTTTCGAACCAGGGACCTTACGCGTGTAAGGCGAACGTGATAACCACTACACTACAGAAACTGGCACGAGATACACACTGCTGCTTTTGCAAGCAAGCGAAAGGACTGGGGTCTAGCACAAAAGTCTGAAGAGCACGTATGGCCCGATTTCCGAAAAAAAATCTGCTACGCTTTGCTTCTGCCCGGTTTCAAACCAGGAACCTTTCGCGTGTAAGGCGACCGTGATAATCACTACACTACAGAAACTGGCACGACATGCACACTACTGCTTTTGCAAGCAAGTGAAAGGACTGGGGTCTAGAACGATGATTTGAAGAGCACGTATGGCCGATTTCAGAAACAAAAGCTGCAATGCTTTGTTTCTGCCCGGTTTCGAACCGGGGACCTTTCGCGTGTGAGGCGAACGTGATAACCACTACACTACAGAAACTGGCACGCGATGCACACTACTGCTTTTGCAAGCAAGCAAAAGGACTTGAAGAAAAGACTGTGGTCTGCCAGCAGGGTCTGAAGACCGGGTATGGACCGATTTCAAGAAAAGAAACCGCAAGTACATGTTTCTGCCCGGTTTCGAACCGGGGACCTCTCGCGTGTTAGGCGAACGTGATAACCACTACACTACAGAAACTGGCACGAGATACACACTGCTGCTTTTGCAAGCAAGCGAAAGGACTGGGGTCTAGCACAAGAATCTGAAGAGCACGTATGGCCCGATTTCCGAAAAAAAAGCTGCTACACTTTGCTTCTGCCCGGTTTCGAACCAGGGACCTTTCGCGTGTAAGGCGAACGTGATAACCACTACACTACAGAAACTGGCACGACATGCACACTACTGCTTTTGCAAGCAAGTGAAAGGACTGGGGTCTAGAACGATGATTTGAAGAGCACGTATGGCCCGATTTCCGAAAAAAAAGCTGCTACGCTTTGCTTCTGCCCGGTTTCGAACCAGGGACCTTTCGCGTGTAAGGCGAACGTGATAACCACTACACTACAGAAACTGGCACGACATGTAAACTACTGCTTTTGCAAGCAAGTGAAAGGACTTGGGTCTAGAACGATGATTTGAAGAGCACGTATGGCCGATTTCAGAAACAAAAGCTGCAATGCTTTGTTTCTGCCCGGTTTCAAACCGGGGACCTTTCGCGTGTGAGGCGAACGTGATAACCACTACACTACAGAAATCGGCACGAGATGCACACTACTGCTTTTGCAAGCAAGCGAAAGGACTTGAAGAAAAGACTGTGGTCTACAAGCAGGGTCTGAAGACCGGGTATGGACCGATTTCAAGAAAAGAAACCGCAAGTACATGTTTCTGCCCGGTTTTGAACCGGGGACCTTTCGCGTGTTAGGCGAACGTGATAACCACTACACTACAGAAACTGGCACGAGATACACACTGCTGCTTTTGCAAGCAAGCGAAAGGACTGGGGTCTAGCACAAGAGTCTGAAGAGCACGTATGGCCCGATTTCCGAAAAAAAAGCTGCAACGCTTTGCTTCTGCCCGGTTTCGAACCAGGGACCTTTCGCGTGTAAGGCGAACGTGATAACCACTACACTACAGAAACTGGCACGACATGCACGCTACTGCTTTTGCAAGCAAGTGAAAGGACTGGGGTCTAGAACGATGATTTGAAGAGCACGTATGGCCGATTTCAGAAACAAAAGCTGCAATGCTTTGTTTCTGCCCTGTTTCGAACCGGGGACCTTTCGCGTGTGAGGCAAACGTGATAACCACTACACTATAGAAACTGGCACGAGATGCACACTACTGCTTTTGCAAGCAAGCGAAAGGACTTGAAGAAAAGACTGTGGTCTGCCAGCAGGGTCTGAAGACCGGGTATGGACCAATTTCAAGAAAAGAAACCGCAAGTACATGTTTCTGCCCGGTTTCGAACCGGGGACCTTTCGCGTGTTAGGCGAACGTGATAACCACTACACTACAGAAACTGGCACTAGATACACACTGCTGCTTTTGCAAGCAAGCGAAAGGACTGGGGTCTAGCACAAGGGTCTGAAGAGCACGTATGGCCCGATTTCCGAAAACAAAACTGCTACGCTTTGCTTCTACCCGGTTTCGAACCAGGGAACTTTCGCATGTAAGGCGAACGAGATAACCACTACACTACAGAAACTGGCACGACATGCACACTACTGCTTTTGCAAGCAAGTGAAAGGACTGGGGTCTAGAACGATGATTTGAAGAGCACGTATGGCCGATTTCAGAAACAAAAGCTGCAAAGCTTTGTTTCTGCCCGGTTTCGAACCGGGGACCTTTCGCGTGTGAGGCGAACGTGATAACCACTACACTACAGAAACTAGCACGAGAAACACACTGCTGCTTTTGCAAGCAAGCGAAAGGACTGGGGTCTAGCACAAGAGTCTGAAGAGCACGTATGGCCCGATTTCCGAAAAAAATGCTGCTACGCTTTGCTTCTGCCCGGTTTCGAACCAGGGACCTTTCGCGTGTAAGGCGACCGTGATAACCACTACACTACAGAAACTGGCACGACATGCACACTACTGCTTTTGCAAGCAAGTGAAAGGACTGGGGTCTAGAACGATGATTTGAAGAGCACGTATGGCCGATTTCAGAAACAAAAGCGGCAATGCTTTGTTTCTGCCCGGTTTCGAACCGGGGACCTTTCGCGTGTGAGGCGAACATGATAACCACTACACTACAGAAACTGGCACGAGATGCACACTACTGCTTTTGCAAGCAAGCGAAAGGACTTGAAGAAAAGACTGTGGTCTGCCAGCAGGGTCTGAAGACCGGGTATTGACCGATTTCAAGAAAAGAAACCGCAAGTACATGTTTCTGCCCGATTTCGAACCAGGAACCTTTCGCGTGTGAGGCGAACGTGATAACCACTACACTACAGAAACTAGCACGAGAAACACACTGCTGCTTTTGCAAGCAAGCGAAAGGACTGGGGTCTAGCACAAGAGTCTGAAGAGC
>NC_134265.1:314398365-314400865 GCF_031893055.1 Leptodactylus fuscus
AAGCGAAAGGACTGGGGTCTAGCACAACAGTCTGAAGAGCACGTATGGCCCGATTTCCGAATAAAAAGCTGCTACGCTTTGCTTCTGCCCGGTTTCGAACCAGGGACCTTTCAAGTGTAAGGCGAACATGATAACCACTACACTACAGAAACTGGCACGACATGCACACTACTGCTTTTGCAAGCAAGTGAAAGGACTGGGGTCTAGAACGATGAGTTGAAGAGCACGTATGGCCGATTTCAGAAACAAAAGCTGCAATGCTTTGTTTCTGCCCGGTTTCGAACCAGGGACCTTTCGCGTGTGAGGCGAACGTGATAACCACTACACTATAGAAACTGGCACGAGATGCACACTACTGCTTTTGCAAGCAAGCGAAAGGACTTGAAGAAAAGACTGTGGTCTGCCAGCAGGGTCTGAAGACCGGGTATGGACCAATTTCAAGAAAAGAAACCGCAAGTACATGTTTCTGCCCGGTTTCGAACCGGGGACCTTTCGCGTGTTAGGCGAACGTGATAACCACTACACTACAGAAACTGGCACGAGATACACACTGCTGCTTTTGCAAGCAAGCGAAAGGACTGGGGTCTAGCACAAGGGTCTGAAGAGCACGTATGGCCCGATTTCCGAAAAAAAAGCTGCTACGCTTTGCTTCTGCCCGGTTTCGAAGCAGGGACCTTTCGCGTGTAAGGCAAACGTGATAACCTCTACACTACAGAAACTGGCACGAGATACACACTGCTGCTTTTGCAAGCAAGCGAAAGGACTGGGGTCTAGCACAAGAGTCTGAAGAGCACGTATGGCCCGATTTCCGAAAAAAAAGCTGCTACGCTTTGCTTCTGCCCGGTTTCGAACCAGGGACCTTTCGCGTGTATGGCAAACGTGATAACCACTACACTACAGAAACTTGCACGACATGCACACTACTGCTTTTGCAAGCAAGTGAAAGGACTGGGGTCTAGAACGATGATTTGAAGAGCACATATGGCCGATTTCAGAAACAAAAGCTGCAATGCTTTGTTTCTGCACGGTTTCGAACCGGGGACTTTTCGCGTGTGAGGCGAACGTGATAACCACTACACTACAGAAACTGACACGAGATGAACACTACTGCTTTTGCAAGCAAGCGAAAGGACTTGAAGAAAAGACTGTTGTCTGCAAGCAGGGTCTGAAGACCGGGTATGGACCGATTTCAAGAAAAGAAACCGCAAGTACATGTTTCTGCCCGGTTTCGAACCGGGGACCTTCCGCGTGTTAGGCGAACGTGATAACCACTAAACTACAGAAACTGGCACGAGATACACACTGCTGCTTTTGCAAGCAAGCGAAAGGACTGGGGTCTAGCACACGAGTCTGAAGAGCACGTATGGCCCGATTTCCGAAAAAAAAAGCTGCTACGTTTTGCTTCTGCCCGGTTTCGAACCAGGGACCTTTCGCGTGTAAGGCGAACGTGATAACCACTACACTACAGAAACTGGCACGACATGTACACTACTGCTCTTGCAAGCAAGTGAAAGGACTGGGGTCTAGAACGATGATTTGAAGAGCACGTATGGCCGATTTCAGAAACAAAAGCTGCAATGCTTTGTTTCTGCCCGGTTTCGAACCGGGGACCTTTCGCGTGTGAGGCGAACTTGATAACCACTACACTACAGAAACCGGCACGAGATGCACACTACTGCTTTTGCAAGCAAGCGAAAGGACTTGAAGAAAAGACTGTTGTCTGCAAGCAGGGTCTGAAGACCGGGTATGGACCGATTTCAAGAAAAGAAACCGCAAGTACATGTTTCTGCCCGGTTTCGAACCGGGGACCTTTCGCGTGTGAGGCGAACGTGATAACCACTACACTACAGAAACTGGCACGAGATGCACACTACTGCTTTTGCAAGCAAGCGAAAGGACTTGAAGAAAAGACTGTGGTCTGCCAGCAGGGTCTGAAGACCGGGTATGGACCAATTTCAAGAAAAGAAACCGCAAGTACATGTTTCTGCCCGGTTTCGAACTGGGGACCTTTCGCGTGTTAGGCGAACGTGATAACCACTACACTACAGAAACTGGCACTAGATACACACTGCTGCTTTTGCAAGCAAGCGAAAGGACTGGGGTCTAGCACAAGAGTCTGAAGAGCACGTATGGCCCGATTTCCGAAAACAAAACTGCTACGCTTTGCTTCTACCCGGTTTCGAACCAGGGAACTTTCGCATGTAAGGCGAACGTGATAACCACTACACTACAGAAACTGGCACGACATGCACACTACTGCTTTTGCAAGCAAGTGAAAGGACTGGGGTCTAGAACGATGATTTGAAGAGCACGTATGGCCGATTTCAGAAACAAAAGCTGCAATGCTTTGTTTCTGCCCGGTTTCGAACCGGGGACCTTTCGCGTGTGAGGCGAACGTGATAACCACTACACTACAGAAACTGGCACGAGATGCACACTACTGCTTTTGCAAGCAAGCGAAAGGACTTGAAGAAAAGACTGTGGTCTGCCAGCAGGGTCT
>NC_134265.1:314405865-314485865 GCF_031893055.1 Leptodactylus fuscus
CGTGATAACCACTACACTACAGAAACTGGCACGACATGCACACTACTGCTTTTGCAAGCAAGTGAAAGGACTGGGGTCTAGAACGATGATTTGAAGAGCACGTATGGCCGATTTCATAAACAAAAGCTGCAATGCTTTGTTTCTGCCCGGTTTCGAACCGGGGACCTTTCGCGTGTGAGGCGAACGTGATAACCACTACACTACAGAAACTGGCACGAGATGCACACTACTGCTTTTGCAAGCAAGCGAAAGGACTTGAAGAAAAGACTGTGGTCTGCCAGCAGGGTCTGAAGACCGGGTATGGACCGATTTCAAGAAAAGAAACCGCAAGTACATGTTTCTGCCCGGTTTCGAACCGGGGACCTTTCGCGTGTTAGGCGAACGTGATAACCACTACACTACAGAAACTGGCACGAGATACACACTGCTGCTTTTGCAAGCAAGCGAAAGGACTGGGGTCTAGCACAAGAATCTGAAGAGCACGTATGGCCCGATTTCCGAAAAAAAAGCTGCTACGCTTTGCTTCTGCCCGGTTTCGAACCAGGGACCTTTCGCGTGTAAGGCGAACGTGATAACCACTACACTACAGAAACTGGCACGACATGCACACTACTGCTTTTGCAAGCAAGTGAAAGGACTGGGGTCTAGAACGATGATTTGAAGAGCACGTATGGCCCGATTTCCGAAAAAAAAGCTGCTACGCTTTGCTTCTGCCCGGTTTCGAACCAGGGACCTTTCGCGTGTAAGGCGAACGTGATAACCACTACACTACAGAAACTGGCACGACATGTAAACTACTGCTTTTGCAAGCAAGTGAAAGGACTTGGGTCTAGAACGATGATTTGAAGAGCACGTATGGCCGATTTCAGAAACAAAAGCTGCAATGCTTTGTTTCTGCCCGGTTTCAAACCGGGGACCTTTCGCGTGTGAGGCGAACGTGATAACCACTACACTACAGAAATCGGCACGAGATGCACACTACTGCTTTTGCAAGCAAGCGAAAGGACTTGAAGAAAAGACTGTGGTCTACAAGCAGGGTCTGAAGACCGGGTATGGACCGATTTCAAGAAAAGAAACCGCAAGTACATGTTTCTGCCCGGTTTCGAACCGGGGACCTTTCGCGTGTTAGGCGAACGTGATAACCACTACACTACAGAAACTGGCACGAGATACACACTGCTGCTTTTGCAAGCAAGCGAAAGGACTGGGGTCTAGCACAAGAGTCTGAAGAGCACGTATGGCCCGATTTCCGAAAAAAAAGCTGCAACGCTTTGCTTCTGCCCGGTTTCGAACCAGGGACCTTTCGCGTGTAAGGCGAACGTGATAACCACTACACTACAGAAACTGGCACGACATTCACGCTACTGCTTTTGCAAGCAAGTGAAAGGACTGGGGTCTAGAACGATGATTTGAAGAGCACGTATGGCCGATTTCAGAAACAAAAGCTGCAATGCTTTGTTTCTGCCCGGTTTCGAACCGGGGACCTTTCGCGTGTGAGGCGAACGTGATAACCACTACACTATAGAAACTGGCACGAGATGCACACTACTGCTTTTGCAAGCAAGCGAAAGGACTTGAAGAAAAGACTGTGGTCTGCCAGCAGGGTCTGAAGACCGGGTATGGACCAATTTCAAGAAAAGAAACCGCAAGTACATGTTTCTGCCCGGTTTCGAACCGGGGACCTTTCGCGTGTTAGGCGAACGTGATAACCACTACACTACAGAAACTGGCACTAGATACACACTGCTGCTTTTGCAAGCAAGCGAAAGGACTGGGGTCTAGCACAAGAGTCTGAAGAGCACGTATGGCCCGATTTCCGAAAACAAAACTGCTACGCTTTGCTTCTACCCGGTTTCGAACCAGGGAACTTTCGCATGTAAGGCGAACGAGATAACCACTACACTACAGAAACTGGCACGACATGCACACTACTGCTTTTGCAAGCAAGTGAAAGGACTGGGGTCTAGAACGATGATTTGAAGAGCACGTATGGCCGATTTCAGAAACAAAAGCTGCAATGCTTTGTTTCTGCCCGGTTTCGAACCGGGGACCTTTCGCGTGTGAGGCGAACGTGATAACCACTACACTACAGAAACTAGCACGAGAAACACACTGCTGCTTTTGCAAGCAAGCGAAAGGACTGGGGTCTAGCACAAGAGTCTGAAGAGCACGTATGGCCCGATTTCCGAAAAAAAAGCTGCTACGCTTTGCTTCTGCCCGGTTTCGAACCAGGAACCTTTCGCGTGTAAGGCGACCGTGATAACCACTACACTACAGAAACTGGCACGACATGCACACTACTGCTTTTGCAAGCAAGTGAAAGGACTGGGGTCTAGAACGATGATTTGAAGAGCACGTATGGCCGATTTCAGAAACAAAAGCGGCAATGCTTTGTTTCTGCCCGGTTTCGAACCGGGGACCTTTCGCGTGTGAGGCGAACATGATAACCACTACACTACAGAAACTGGCACGAGATGCACACTACTGCTTTTGCAAGCAAGCGAAAGGACTTGAAGAAAGGACTGTGGTCTGCCAGCAGGGTCTGAAGACCGGGTATGGACCGATTTCAAGAAAAGAAACCGCAAGTACATGTTTCTGCCCGATTTCGAACCAGGGACCTTTCGCGTGTTAGGCGAACGTGATAACCACTACACTACACAAACTGGCACGAGATACACACTGCTGCTTTTGCAAGCAAGCGAAAGGACTGGGGTCTAGCACAAGAGTCTGAAGAGCACGTATGGCCCGATTTCCGAAAAAAAAGCTGCTACGCTTTGCTTCTGCCCGGTTTCGAACCAGGGACCTTTCGCGTGTAAGGCGAACGTGATAACCACTACACTACAGAAACTGGCACGACATGCACACTACTGCCTTTGCAAGCAAGTGAAAGGACTGGGGTCTAGAACGATGATTTGAAGAGCACGTATGGCCGATTTCAGAAACAAAAGCTGCAATGCTTTGTTTCTGCCCGGTTTCGAACCGGGGACCTTTCGCGTGTGAGGCGAACGTAATAACCACTACACTACAGAAACTGGCACGAGATGCACACTACTGCTTTTGCAAGCAAGCGAAAGGACTTGAAGAAAAGACTGTGGTCTGCCAGCAGGGTCTGAAGACCGGGTATGGACCGATTTCAAGAAAAGAAACCGCAAGTACATGTTTCTGCCCGGTTTCGAACCGGGGACCTTTCGCGTGTTAGGCGAACGTGATAACCACTACACTACAGAAACTGGCACGAGATACACACTGCTGCTTTTGCAAGCAAGCGAAAGGACTGGGGTCTAGCACACGAGTCTGAAGAGCACGTATGGCCCGATTTCCGAAAAAAAAGCTGCTACGCTTTGCTTCTGCCCGGTTTCGAACCAGGGACCTTTCGCGTGTAAGGCGAACGTGATAACCACTACACTACAGAAACTGGCACGACTTGCACACTACTGCTTTTGCAAGCAAGTGAAAGGACTAGGGTCTAGAACGATGATTTGAAGAGCACGTATGGCCCGATTTCCGAAAAAAAAGCTGCTACGCCTTGCTTCTGCCCGGTTTCGAACCAGGAACCTTTCGCGTGTAAGGCGAACGTGATAACCACTACACTACAGAAACTGGCACGACATGTACACTACTGCTTTTGCAAGCAAGTGAAAGGTCTGGGGTCTAGAACAATGATTTGAAGAGCACGTATGGCCGATTTCAGAAACAAAAGCTGCAATGCTTTGTTTCTGCCCGGTTTCGAACCGGGGACCTTTCGCGTGTGAGGCGAACGTGATAACCACTACACTACAGAAACCGGCACGAGATGCACACTACTGCTTTTGCAAGCAAGCGAAAGGACTTGAAGAAAAGACTGTGGTCTGCAAGCAGGGTCTGAAGACCGGGTATGGACCGATTTCAAGAAAAGAAACCGCAAGTACATGTTTCTGCCCGGTTTCGAACCGGGGACCTTTCGCGTGTTAGGCGAACGAGATAACCACTACACTACAGAAACTGGCACGATACACACATTGCTGCTTTTGCAAGCAAGCGAAAGGACTGGGGTCTAGCACAAGAGTCTGAAGAGCACGTATGGCCCGATTTCCGAAAAAAAGCTGCTACGCTTTGCTTCTGCCCGATTTCGAACCAGGGACCTTTCGCGTGTAAGGCGAATGTGATAACCACTACACTACAGAAACTGGCACGACATGCACACTACTGCTTTTGCAAGCAAGTGAAAGGACTGGGGTCTAGAACGATGATTTGAAGAGCACGTATGGCCGATTTCAGAAACAAAAGCTGCAATGCTTTGTTTCTGCCCGGTTTCGAACCGGGGACCTTTCGCGTGTGAGGCGAACGTGATAACCACTACACTACAGAAACTGGCACGAGATGCACACTACTGCTTTTGCAAGCAAGCGAAAGGACTTGAAGAAAAGACTGTGGTCTGCCAGCAGGGTCTGAAGACCGGGTATGGACCAATTTCAAGAAAAGAAACCGCAAGTACATGTTTCTGCCCGGTTTCGAACCGGGGACCTTTCGCGTGTTAGGCGAACGTAATAACCACTACACTACAGAAACTGGCACTAGATACACACTGCTGCTTTTGCAAGCAAGCGAAAGGACTGGGGTCTAGCACAAGAGTCTGAAGAGCACGTATGGCCCGATTTCCGAAAACAAAACTGCTACGCTTTGCTTCTACCCGGTTTCGAACCAGAGAACTTTCGCATGTAAGGCGAACGTGATAACCACTACACTACAGAAACTGGCACGACATGCACACTACTGCTTTTGCAAGCAAGTGAAAGGACTGGGGTCTAGAACGATGATTTGAAGAGCACGTATGGCCGATTTCAGAAACAAAAGCTGCAATGCTTTGTTTCTGCCCGGTTTCGAACCGGGGACCTTTCGCGTGTGTGGCGAACGTGATAACCACTACACTACAGAAACTGGCACGAGATGCACACTACTGCTTTTGCAAGCAAGCGAAAGGACTTGAAGAAAAGACTGTGGTCTGCCAGCAGGGTCTGAAGACCGGGTATGGACCGATTTCAAGAAAAGAAACCGCAAGTACATGTTTCTGCCCGGTTTCGAACCGGGGACCTTTCGCGTGTTAGGCGAACGTGATAACCACTACACTACAGAAACTGGCACGAGATACACACTGCTGCTTTTGCAAGCAAGCGAAAGGACTGGGGTCTAGCACAAGAATCTGAAGAGCACGTATGGCCCGATTTCCGAAAAAAAACCTGCTACGCTTTGCTTCTGCCCGGTTTCGAACCAGGGACCTTTCGCGTGTAAGGCGAACGTCATAACCACTACACTACAGAAACTGGCACGACATACACACTACTGCTTTTGCAAGCAAGGGAAAGGACTGGGGTCTCGAACGATGATTTGAAGAGCACGTATGGCCGATTTCAGAAACAAAAGCTGCAATGCTTTGTTTCTGCCCGGTTTCGAACAGCGGACTTTTCGCGTGTGAGGCGAACGTGATAACCACTACACTACAGAAACCGGCACGAGATGCACACTACTGCTTTTGCAAGCAAGCGAAAGGACTTGAAGAAAAGACTGTGGTCTGCCAGCAGGGTCTGAAGACCGGGTATGGACCAATTTCAAGAAAAGAAACCGCAAGTACATGTTTCTGCCCGGTTTCGAACCGGGGACCTTTCGCGTGTTAGGCGAACGTGATAACCACTACACTACAGAAACTGGCACGAGATACACACTGCTGCTTTTGCAAGCAAGCGAAAGGACTGGGGTCTAGCACAAGAATCTGAAGAGCACGTATGGCCCGATTTCCGAAAAAAAAGCTGCTACGCTTTGCTTCTGCCCGGTTTCGAACCAGGGACCTTTCGCGTGTAAGGCGAACGTGATAACCACTACACTACAGAAACTGGCACGACATGCACACTACTGCTTTTGCAAGCAAGGGAAAGGACTGGGGTCTCGAACGATGATTTGAAGAGCACGTATGGCCGATTTCAGAAACAAAAGCTGCAATGCTTTGTTTCTGCCCGGTTTCGAACAGGGGACTTTTCGCGTGTGAGGCGAACGTGATAACCACTACACTACAGAAACCGGCACGAGATGCACACTACTGCTTTTGCAAGCAAGCGAAAGGACTTGAAGAAAAGACTGTGGTCTGCCAGCAGGGTCTGAAGACCGGGTATGGACCAATTTCAAGAAAAGAAACCGCAAGTACATGTTTCTGCCCGGTTTCGAACCGGGGACCTTTCGCGTGTTAGGCGAACGTGATAGCCACTACACTACAGAAACTGGCACTAGATACACACTGCTGCTTTTGCAAGCAAGCGAAAAGACTGGGGTCTAGCACAGGAGTCTGAAGAGCACGTATGGCCCGATTTCCGAAAAAAAAGCTGCTACGCTTTGCTTCTGCCCGGTTTCGAACCAGGGACCTTTCGCGTGTAAGGCGAACGTGATAACCGCTACACTACAGAAACTGCCACGAGATACACCCTGCTGCTTTTGCAAGCAAGCGAAAGGACTGGGGTCTAGCACAAAAGTCTGAAGAGCACGTATGGCCCGATTTCCGAAAAACAATCTGCTACTCTTTGCTTCTGCCCGGTTTCGAACCAGGGACCTTTCGCGTGTAAGGCGACCGTGATAACCACTGCACTACAGAAACTGGCACGACATGCACACTACTGCTTTTGCAAGCAAGTGAAAGGACTGAGGTCTAGAACGATGATTTGAAGAGCACGTATGGCCGATTTCAGAAACAAAAGCTGCAATGCTTTGTTTCTGCCCGATTTCGAACCGGGGACCTTTCGCGTGTGAGGCGAACGTGATAACCACTACACTACAGAAACTGGCACGAGATGCACACTACTGCTTTTGCAAGCAAGCGAAAGGACTTGAAGAAAAGACTGTGGTCTGCCAGCAGGGTCTGAAGACCGGGTATGGACCGATTTCAAGAAAAGAAACCGCAAGTACATGTTTCTGCCCGGTTTCGAACCGGGGACCTTTCGCGTGTTAGGCGAACGTGATAACCACTACACTACAGAAACTGGCACGAGATACACACTGCTGCTTTTGCAAGCAAGCGAAAGGACTGGGGTCTAGCACATGAATCTGAAGAGCACGTATGGCCCGATTTCCGAAAGAAAAAGCTGCTACGCTTTGCTTCTGCCCGGTTTCGAACCAGGGACCTTTCGCGTGTAAGGCGACCGTGATAACCACTACACTACAGAAACTGGCACGACATGTACACTACTGCTTTTGCAAGCAAGTGAAAGGACTGGGGTCTAGAACGATGATTTGAAGAGCACGTATGGCCGATTTCAGAAACAAAAGCTGCAATGCTTTGTTTCTGCCCGGTTTCGAACCGGGGACCTTTCGCGTGTTAGGCGAACGTGATAACCACTACACTACAGAAACTGGCGCTAGATACACACTGCTGCTTTTGCAAGCAAGCGAAAGGACTGGGGTCTAGCACAAGAGTCTGAAGAGCACATATGGCCCGATTTCCGAAAACAAAACTGCTACGCTTTGCTTCTACCCGGTTTCGAACCAGAGAACTTTCGCATGTAAGGCGAACGTGATAACCACTACACTACAGAAACTGGCACGACATGCACACTACTGCTTTTGCAAGCAAGCGAAAGGACTTGAAGAAAAGACTGTGGTCTGCCAGCAGGGTCTGAAGACCGGGTATGGACCGATTTCAAGAAAAGAAACCGCAAGTACATGTTTCTGCCCGGTTTCGAACCGGGGACCTTTCGCGTGTTAGGCGAACGTGATAACCACTACACTACAGAAACTGGCACGAGATACACACTGCTGCTTTTGCAAGCAAGCGAAAGGACTGGGGTCTAGCACAACAGTCTGAAGAGCACGTATGGCCCGATTTCCGAATAAAAAGCTGCTACGCTTTGCTTCTGCCCGGTTTCGAACCAGGGACCTTTCACGTGTAAGGCGAACATGATAACCACTACACTACAGAAACTGGCACGACATGCACACTACTGCTTTTGCAAGCAAGTGAAAGGACTGGGGTCTAGAACGATGAGTTGAAGAGCACGTATGGCCGATTTCAGAAACAAAAGCTGCAATGCTTTGTTTCTGCCCGGTTTCGAACCAGGGACCTTTCGCGTGTGAGGCGAACGTGATAACCACTACACTATAGAAACTGGCACGAGATGCACACTACTGCTTTTGCAAGCAAGCGAAAGGACTTGAAGAAAAGACTGTGGTCTGCCAGCAGGGTCTGAAGACCGGGTATGGACCAATTTCAAGAAAAGAAACCGCAAGTACATGTTTCTGCCCGGTTTCGAACCGGGGACCTTTCGCGTGTTAGGCGAACGTGATAACCACTACACTACAGAAACTGGCACGAGATACACACTGCTGCTTTTGCAAGCAAGCGAAAGGACTGGGGTCTAGCACAAGGGTCTGAAGAGCACGTATGGCCCGATTTCCGAAAAAAAAGCTGCTACGCTTTGCTTCTGCCCGGTTTCGAAGCAGGGACCTTTCGCGTGTAAGGCGAACGTGATAACCTCTACACTACAGAAACTGGCACGAGATACACACTGCTGCTTTTGCAAGCAAGCGAAAGGACTGGGGTCTAGCACAAGAGTCTGAAGAGCACGTATGGCCCGATTTCCGAAAAAAAAGCTGCTACGCTTTGCTTCTGCCCGGTTTCGAACCAGGGACCTTTCGCGTGTATGGCAAACGTGATAACCACTACACTACAGAAACTTGCACGACATGCACACTACTGCTTTTGCAAGCAAGTGAAAGGACTGGGGTCTAGAACGATGATTTGAAGAGCACGTATGGCCGATTTCAGAAACAAAAGCTGCAATGCTTTGTTTCTGCACGGTTTCGAACCGGGGACTTTTCGCGTGTGAGGCGAACGTGATAACCACTACACTACAGAAACTGACACGAGATGAACACTACTGCTTTTGCAAGCAAGCGAAAGGACTTGAAGAAAAGACTGTTGTCTGCAAGCAGGGGCTGAAGACCGGGTATGGACCGATTTCAAGAAAAGAAACCGCAAGTACATGTTTCTGCCCGGTTTCGAACCGGGGACCTTCCGCGTGTTAGGCGAACGTGATAACCACTAAACTACAGAAACTGGCACGAGATACACACTGCTGCTTTTGCAAGCAAGCGAAAGGACTGGGGTCTAGCACACGAGTCTGAAGAGCACGTATGGCCCGATTTCCGAAAAAAAAAGCTGCTACGTTTTGCTTCTGCCCGGTTTCGAACCAGGGACCTTTCGCGTGTAAGGCGAACGTGATAACCACTACACTACAGAAACTGGCACGACATGTACACTACTGCTCTTGCAAGCAAGTGAAAGGACTGGGGTCTAGAACGATGATTTGAAGAGCACGTATGGCCGATTTCAGAAACAAAAGCTGCAATGCTTTGTTTCTGCCCGGTTTCGAACCGGGGACCTTTCGCGTGTGAGGCGAACTTGATAACCACTACACTACAGAAACTGGCACGAGATGCACACTACTGCTTTTGCAAGCAAGCGAAAGGACTTGAAGAAAAGACTGTTGTCTGCAAGCAGGGTCTGAAGACCGGGTATGGACCGATTTCAAGAAAAGAAACCGCAAGTACATGTTTCTGCCCGGTTTCGAACCGGGGACCTTTCGCGTGTTAGGCGAACGTGATAACCACTACACTACAGAAACTGGCACGAGACACACACTGCTGCTTTTGCAAGCAAGCGAAAGGACTGGGGTCTAGCACAAAAGTCTGAAGAGCACGTATGGCCCGATTTCCGAAAAAAAAGCTGCAACGCTTTGCTTCTGCCCGGTTTCGAACCAGGGACCTTTCGCGTGTAAGGCGAACGTGATAACCACTACACTACAGAAACTGGCACGACATGCACGCTACTGCTTTTGCAAGCAAGTGAAAGGACTGGGGTCTAGAACGATGATTTGAAGAGCACGTATGGCTGATTTCAGAAACAAAAGCTGCAATGCTTTGTTTCTGCCCTGTTTCGAACCGGGGACCTTTCGCGTGTGAGGCGAACGTGATAACCACTACACTACAGAAACTGGCACGAGATGCACACTACTGCTTTTGCAAGCAAGCGAAAGGACTTGAAGAAAAGACTGTGGTCTGCCAGCAGGGTCTGAAGACCGGGTATGGACCAATTTCAAGAAAAGAAACCGCAAGTACATGTTTCTGCCCGGTTTCGAACTGGGGACCTTTCGCGTGTTAGGCGAACGTGATAACCACTACACTACAGAAACTGGCACTAGATACACACTGCTGCTTTTGCAAGCAAGCGAAAGGACTGGGGTCTAGCACAAGAGTCTGAAGAGCACGTATGGCCCGATTTCCGAAAACAAAACTGCTACGCTTTGCTTCTACCCGGTTTCGAACCAGGGAACTTTCGCATGTAAGGCGAACGTGATAACCACTACACTACAGAAACTGGCACGACATGCACACTACTGCTTTTGCAAGCAAGTGAAAGGACTGGGGTCTAGAACGATGATTTGAAGAGCACGTATGGCCGATTTCAGAAACAAAAGCTGCAATGCTTTGTTTCTGCCCGGTTTCGAACCTGGGACCTTTCGCGTGTTAGGCGAACGTGATAACCACTACACTACAGAAACTGGCACGAGACACACACTGCTGCTTTTGCAAGCAAGCGAAAGGACTGGGGTCTAGCACAAGAGTCTGAAGAGCACGTATGGCCCGATTTCCGAAAAAAAAGCTGCTACGCTTTGCTTCTGCCCGGTTTCGAACCAGGGACCTTTCGCGTGTAAGGCAAACGTGATAACCACTACACTACAGAAACTGGCACAACATGCACACTACTGCTTTTGCAAGCAAGTGAAAGGACTGGGGTCTAGAACGATGATTTGAAGAGCACGTATGGCCGATTTCAGAAACAAAAGCTGCAATGCTTTGTTTCTGCCCGGTTTCGAACCGGGGACCTTTCGCGTGTGAGGCGAACGTGATAACCACTACACTACAGAAACTGGCACGAGATGCACACTACTGCTTTTGCAAGCAAGCGAAAGGACTTGAAGAAAAGACTGTGGTCTGCCAGCAGGGTCTGAAGACCGGGTATGGACCAATTTCAAGAAAAGAAACCGCAAGTACATGTTTCTGCCCGGTTTCGAACCGGGGACCTTTCGCGTGTTAGGCGAACGTGATAAACACTACTCTACAGAAACTGGCACTAGATACACACTGCTGATTTTGCAAGCAAGCGAAAGGACTGGGGTCTAGCACAAGAGTCTGAAGAGCACGTATGGCCCGATTTCCGAAAACAAAACTGCTACGCTTTGCTTCTACCCGGTTTCGAACCAGAGAACTTTCGCATGTAAGGCGAACGTGATAACCACTACACTACAGAAACTGGCACGACATGCACACTACTGCTTTTGCAAGCAAGTGAAAGGACTGGGGTCTAGAACGATGATTTGAAGAGCACGTATGGCCGATTTCAGAAACAAAAGCTGCAATGCTTTGTTTCTGTCCGGTTTCGAACCGGGGACCTTTCGCGTGTGAGGCGAACGTGATAACCACTACACTACAGAAACTGGCACGAAATGCACACTACTGCTTTTGCAAGCAAGCGAAAGGACTTGAAGAAAAGACTGTGGTCTGCCAGCAGGGTCTGAAGACCGGGTATGGACCGATTTCAAGAAAAGAAACCGCAAGTACATGTTTCTGCCCGGTTTCGAACCAGGGACCTTTCGCGTGTAAGGCGAACGTGATAACCACTACACTACAGAAACTGGCACGACATGCACACTACTGCTTTTGCAAGCAAGTGAAAGGACTGGGGTCTAGAACGATGATTTGAAGAGCACGTATGGCCGATTTCAGAAACAAAAGCTGCAATGCTTTGTTTCTGCCCGGTTTCGAACCGGGGACCTTTCGCGTGTGAGGCGAACGTGATAACCACTACAATACAGAGACTGGCACGAGATGCACACTACTGCTTTTGCAAGCAAGCGAAAGGACTTGAAGAAAAGACTGTAGTATGCCAGCAGGGTCTGAAGACCGAGTATGGACCAATTTCAAGAAAAGAAACCGCAAGTACATGTTTCTGCTCGGTTTCGAACCGGGGACCTTTCGCGTGTTAGGCGAACGTGATAACCACTACACTACAGAAACTAGCACGAGAAACACACTGCTGCATTTGCAAGCAAGCGAAAGGACTGGGGTCTAGCACAAGATTCTGAAGAGCACGTATGGCCCGATTTCCGAAAAAAAAGCTGCTACGCTTTGCTTCTGCCCGGTTTCGAACCAGGGACCTTACGCGTGTAAGGCGAACGTGATAACCACTACACTACAGAAACTGGCACGAGATACACACTGCTGCTTTTGCAAGCAAGCGAAAGGACTGGGGTCTAGCACAAAAGTCTGAAGAGCACGTATGGCCCGATTTCCGAAAAAAAATCTGCTATGCTTTGCTTCTGCCCGGTTTCGAACCAGGAACCTTTCGCGTGTAAGGCGACCGTGATAACCACTACACTACAGAAACTGGCACGACATGCACACTACTGCTTTTGCAAGCAAGTGAAAGGACTGGGGTCTAGAACGATGATTTGAAGAGCACGTATGGCCGATTTCAGAAACAAAAGCTGCAATGCTTTGTTTCTGCCCGGTTTCGAACCGGGGACCTTTCGCGTGTGAGGCGAACGTGATAACCACTACACTACAGAAACTGGCACGAGATGCACACTACTGCTTTTGCAAGCAAGCGAAAGGACTTGAAGAAAAGACTGTGGTCTGCCAGCAGGGTCTGAAGACCGGGTATGGACCGATTTCAAGAGAAGAAACCGCAAGTACATGTTTCTGCCCGGTTTCGAACCGGGGACCTTTCGCGTGTTAGGCGAACGTGATAACCACTACACTACAGAAACTGGCACGAGATACACACTGCTGCTTTTGCAAGCAAGCGAAAGGACTGGGGTCTAGCACAAGAATCTGAAGAGCACGTATGGCCCGATTTCCGAAAAAAAAGCTGCTACGCTTTGCTTCTGCCCGGTTTCGAACCAGGGACCTTTCGCGTGTAAGGCGAACGTGATAACCACTACACTACAGAAACTGGCACGACATGCACACTACTGCTTTTGCAAGCAAGTGAAAGGACTGGGGTCTAGAACGATGATTTGAAGAGCACGTATGGCCCGATTTCCGAAAAAAAAGCTGCTACGCTTTGCTTCTGCCCGGTTTCGAACCAGGGACCTTTCGCGTGTAAGGCGAACGTGATAACCACTACACTACAGAAACTGGCACGACATGTAAACTACTGCTTTTGCAAGCAAGTGAACGGACTTGGGTCTAGAACGATGATTTGAAGAGCACGTATGGCCGATTTCAGAAACAAAAGCTGCAATGCTTTGTTTCTGCCCGGTTTCAAACCGGGGACCTTTCGCGTGTGAGGCGAACGTGATAACCACTACACTACAGAAATCGGCACGAGATGCACACAACTGCTTTTGCAAGCAAGCGAAAGGACTTGAAGAAAAGACTGTGGTCTACAAGCAGGGTCTGAAGACCGGGTATGGACCGATTTCAAGAAAAGAAACCGCAAGTACATGTTTCTGCCCGGTTTCGAACCGGGGACCTTTCGCGTGTTAGGCGAACGTGATAACCACTACACTACAGAAACTGGCACGAGATACACACTGCTGCTTTTGCAAGCAAGCGAAAGGACTGGGGTCTAGCACAAGAGTCTGAAGAGCACGTATGGCCCGATTTCCGAAAAAAAAGCTGCAACGCTTTGCTTCTGCCCGGTTTCGAACCAGGGACCTTTCGCGTGTAAGGCGAACGTGATAACCACTACACTACAGAAACTGGCACGACATGCACGCTACTGCTTTTGCAAGCAAGTGAAAGGACTGGGGTCTAGAACGATGATTTGAAGAGCACGTATGGCCGATTTCAGAAACAAAAGCTGCAATGCTTTGTTTCTGCCCGGTTTCGAACCGGGGACCTTTCGCGTGTGAGGCGAACGTGATAACCACTACACTATAGAAACTGGCACGAGATGCACACTACTGCTTTTGCAAGCAAGCGAAAGGACTTGAAGAAAAGACTGTGGTCTGCCAGCAGGGTCTGAAGACTGGGTATGGACCAATTTCAAGAAAAGAAACCGCAAGTACATGTTTCTGCCCGGTTTCGAACCGGGGACCTTTCGCGTGTTAGGCGAACGTGATAACCACTACACTACAGAAACTAGCACGAGAAACACACTGCTGCTTTTGCAAGCAAGCGAAAGGACTGGGGTCTAGCACAAAATTCTGAAGAGCACGTATGGCCCGATTTCCGAAAAAAAAGCTGCTACGCTTTGCTTCTGCCCGGTTTCGAACCAGGGACCTTTCGCGTGTAAGGCGAACGTGATAACGACTACACTACAGAAACTGGCACGAGATACACACTGCTGCTTTTGCAAGCAAGCGAAAGGACTGGGGTCTAGCACAAAAGTCTGAAGAGCACGTATGGCCCGATTTCCGAAAAAAAATCTGCTACGCTTTGCTTCTGCCCGGTTTCGAACCAGGGACCTTTCGCGTGTAAGGCGACCGTGATAACCAGTACACTACAGAAACTGGCACGACATGCACACTACTGCTTTTGCAAGCAAGTGAAAGGACTGGGGTCTAGAACGATGATTTGAAGAGCACGTATGGCCCGATTTCCGAAAAAAAAGCTGCAACGCTTTGCTTCTGCCCGGTTTCGAACCAGGGACCTTTCGCGTGTGAGGCGAATGTGATAACCACTACACTACAGAAACTGGCACGAGATGCACACTACTGCTTTTGCAAGCAAGCGAAAGGACTTGAAGAAAAGACTGTGGTCTGCCAGCAGGGTCTGAAGACCGGGTATGGACCAATTTCAAGAAAAGAAACCGCAAGTACATGTTTCTGCCCGGTTTCGAACCGGGGACCTTTCGCGTGTTAGGCGAACGTGATAACCACTACACTACAGAAACTGGCACTAGATACACGCTGCTGCTTTTGCAAGCAAGCGAAAGGACTGGGGTCTAGCACAAGAGTCTGAAGAGCACGTATGGCCCGATTTCCGAAAACAAAACTGCTACGCTTTGCTTCTGCCCGGTTTCGAACCAGGGACCTTTCGCGTGTAAGGCGAACGTGATAACCACTACACTACAGAAACTGGCACGACATGCACACTACTGCTTTTGCAAGCAAGTGAAAGGACTGGGGTCTAGAACGATGATTTGAAGAGCACGTATGGCCGATTTCAGAAACAAAAGCTGCAATGCTTTGTTTCTGCCCGGTTTCGAACCGGGGACCTTTCGCGTGTTAGGCGAACGTGATAACCACTACACTACAGAAACTGGCACGAGATACACACTGCTGCTTTTGCAAGCAAGCGAAAGGACTGGGGTCTAGCACAAGAGTCTGAAGAGCACGTATGGCCCGATTTCCGAAAAAAAAGCTGCTACGCTTTGCTTCTGCCCGGTTTCGAACCAGGGACCTTTCGCGTGTAAGGCGAACGTGATAAGCACTACACTACAGAAACTGGCACGAGATGCACACTACTGCTTTTGCAAGCAAGCAAAAGGACTTGAAGAAAAGACTGTGGTCTGCCAGCAGGGTCTGAAGACCGAGTATGGATCAATTTCAAGAAAAGAAACCGCAAGTACATGTTTCTGCTCGGTTTCGAACCGGGGACCTTTCGCGTGTTAGGCGAACGTGATAACCACTACACTACAGAAACTAGCACGAGAAACACACTGCTGCTTTTGCAAGCAAGCGAAAGGACTGGGGTCTAGCACAAGATTCTGAAGAGCACGTATGGCCCGATTTCCGAAAAAAAAGCTGCTACGCTTTGCTTCTGCCCGGTTTCGAACCAGGGACCTTTCGCGTGTAAGGCGAACGTGATAACGACTACGCTACAGAAACTGGCACGAGATACACACTGCTGCTTTTGCAAGCAAGCGAAAGGACTGGGGTCTAGCACAAAAGTCTGAAGAGCACGTATGGCCCGATTTCCGAAAAAAAATCTGCTACGCTTTGCTTCTGCCCGGTTTCGAACCAGGGACCTTTCGCGTGTAAGGCGACCGTGATAACCAGTACACTACAGAAACTGGCACGACATGCACACTACTGCTTTTGCAAGCAAGTGAAAGGACTGGGGTCTAGAACGATGATTTGAAGAGCACGTATGGCCGATTTCAGAAACAAAAGCTGCAATGCTTTGTTTCTGCCCGGTTTCGAACCGGGGACCTTTCGCGTGTGAGGCGAACGTGATAACCACTACACTACAGAAACTGGCACGAGATGCACACTACTGCTTTTGCAAGCAAGCGAAAGGACTTGAAGAAAAGACTGTGGTCTGCAAGCAGGGTCTGAAGACCGGGTATGGACCGATTTCAAGAATAGAAACCGCAAGTACATGTTTCTGCCCGGTTTCGAACCGGGGACCTTTCGCGTGTTAGGCGAACGTGATAACCACTACACTACAGAAACTGGCACGAGATACACACTGCTGCTTTTGCAAGCAAGCGAAAGGACTGGGGTCTAGCACAAGAATCTGAAGAGCACGTATGGCCCGATTTCCGAAAAAAAAGCTGCTACGCTTTGCTTCTGCCCGGTTTCGAACCAGGGACCTTTCGCGTGTAAGGCGAACGTGATAACCACTACACTACAGAAACTGGCACGACATACACACTACTGCTTTTGCAAGCAAGTGAAAGGACTGGGGTCTAGAACGATGATTTGAAGAGCACTTATGGCCGATTTCAGAAACAAAAGCTGCAATGCTTTGTTTCTGCCCGGTTTCGAACCGGGGACCTTTCGCGTGTGAGGCGAACGTGATAACCACTACACTACAGAAACCGGCACGAGATGCACACTACTGCTTTTGCAAGCAAGCGAAAGGACTTGAAGAAAAGACTGTGGTCTGCAAGCAGGGTCTGAAGACCGGGTATGGACCGATTTCAAGAAAAGAAACCGCAAGTACATGTTTCTGCCCGGTTTCGAACCGGGGACCTTTCGCGTGTTAGGCGAACGTGATAACCACTACACTACAGAAACTGGCACGAGACACACACTGCTGCTTCTGCAAGCAAGCGAAAGGACTGGGGTCTAGCACAAGAGTCTGAAGAGCACGTATGGCCCGATTTCCGAAAAAAAGCTGCAACGCTTTGCTTCTGCCCGGTTTCGAAGCAGGGACCTTTCACGTGTAAGGCGAACGTGATAACCACTACACTACAGAAACTGGCACGACATGCACGCTACTGCTTTTGCAAGCAAGTGAAAGGACTGGGGTCTAGAACGATGATTTGAAGAGCACGTATGGCCGATTTCAGAAACAAAAGCTGCAATGCTTTGTTTCTGCCCTGTTTCGAACCGGGGACCTTTCGCGTGTGAGGCGAACGTGATAACCACTACACTACAGAAACTGGCACGAGATGCACACTACTGCTTTTGCAAGCAAGCGAAAGGACTTGAAGAAAAGACTGTGGTCTGCCAGCAGGGTCTGAAGACCGGGTATGGACCAATTTCAAGAAAAGAAACCGCAAGTACATGTTTCTGCCCGGTTTCGAACCGGGGACCTTTCGCGTGTTAGGCGAACGTGATAACCACTACACTACAGAAACTGGCACTAGATACACACTGCTGCTTTTGCAAGCAAGCGAAAGGACTGGGGTCTAGCACAAGAGTCTGAAGAGCACGTATGGCCCGATTTCCGAAAACAAAACTGCTACGCTTTGCTTCTACCCGGTTTCGAACCAGGGAACTTTCGCATGTAAGGCGAACGTGATAACCACTACACTACAGAAACTGGCACGACATGCACACTACTGCTTTTGCAAGCAAGTGAAAGGACTGGGGTCTAGAACGATGATTTGAAGAGCACGTATGGCCGATTTCAGAAACAAAAGCTGCAATGCTTTGTTTCTGCCCGGTTTCGAACCGGGGGACCTCTCGCGTGTGAGGCGAACGTGATAACCACTACACTACAGAAACTGGCACGAGATGCACACTACTGCTTTTGCAAGCAAGCGAAAGGACTTGAAGAAAAGACTGTGGTCTGCCAGCAGGGTCTGAAGACCGAGTATGGACCAATTTCAAGAAAAGAAACCGCAAGTACATGTTTCTGCTCGGTTTCGAACCGGGGACCTTTCGCGTGTTAGGCGAACGTGATAACCACTACACTACAGAAACTAGCACGAGAAACACACTGCTGCTTTTGCAAGCAAGCGAAAGGACTGGGGTCTAGCACAAGATTCTGAAGAGCACGTATGGCCCGATTTCCGAAAAAAAAGCTGCTACGCTTTGCTTCTGCCCGGTTTCGAACCAGGGACCTTTCGCGTGTAAGGCGAACGTGATAACGACTACACTACAGAAACTGGCACGAGATACACACTGCTGCTTTTGCAAGCAAGCGAAAGGACTGGGGTCTAGCACAAAAGTCTGAAGAGCACGTATGGCCCGATTTCCGAAAAAAAATCTGCTACGCTTTGCTTCTGCCCGGTTTCGAACCAGGGACCTTTCGCGTGTAAGGCGACCGTGATAACCACTACACTACAGAAACTGGCACGACATGCACACTACTGCTTTTGCAAGCAAGTGAAAGGACTGGGGTCTAGAACGATGATTTGAAGAGCACGTATGGCCGATTTTAGAAACAAAAGCTGCAATGCTTTGTTTCTGCCCGGTTTCGAACCGGGGACCTTTCGCGTGTGAGGCGAACGTGATAACCACTACACTACAGAAACTGGCACGAGATGCACACTACTGCTTTTGCAAGCAAGCGAAAGGACTTGAAGAAAAGACTGTGGTCTGCCAGCAGGGTCTGAAGACCGGGTATGGACCGATTTCAAGAATAGAAACCGCAAGTACATGTTTCTGCCCGGTTTCGAACCGGGGACCTTTCGCGTGTTAGGCGAACGTGATAACCACTACACTACAGAAACTGGCACGAGATACACACTGCTGCTTTTGCAAGCAAGCGAAAGGACTGGGGTCTAGCACAAGAATCTGAAGAGCACGTATGGCCCGATTTCCGAAAAAAAAGCAGCTACGCTTTGCTTCTGCCCGGTTTCGAACCAGGGACCTTTCGCGTGTAAGGCGAACGTGATAACCACTACACTACAGAAACTGGCACGACATGCACACTACTGCTTTTGCAAGCAAGGGAAAGGACTGGGGTCTCGAACGATGATTTGAAGAGCACGTATGGCCGATTTCAGAAACAAAAGCTGCAATGCTTTGTTTCTGCCCGGTTTCGAACAGGGGACTTTTCGCGTGTGAGGCGAACGTGATAACCACTACACTACAGAAACCGGCACGAGATGCACACTACTGCTTTTGCAAGCAAGCGAAAGGACTTGAAGAAAAGACTGTGGTCTGCCAGCAGGGTCTGAAGACCGGGTATGGACCAATTTCAAGAAAAGAAACCGCAAGTACATGTTTCTGCCCGGTTTCGAACCGGGGACCTTTCGCGTGTTAGGCGAACGTGATAACCACTACACTACAGAAACTGGCACTAGATACACACTGCTGCTTTTGCAAGCAAGCGAAAGGACTGGGGTCGAGCACAAGAGTCTGAAGAGCACGTATGGCCCGATTTCCGAAAAAAAAGCTGCTACGCTTTGCTTCTGCCCGGTTTCGAACCAGGGACCTTTCGCGTGTAAGGCGAACGTGATAACCACTACACTACAGAAACTGGCACGAGATACACCCTGCTGCTTTTGCAAGCAAGCGAAAGGACTGGGGTCTAGCACAAAAGTCTGAAGAGCACGTATGGCCCGATTTCCGAAAAACAATCTGCTACTCTTTGCTTCTGCCCGGTTTCGAACCTGGGACCTTTCGCGTGTAAGGCGACCGTGATAACCACTGCACTACAGAAACTGGCACGACATGCACACTACTGCTTTTGCAAGCAAGTGAAAGGACTGAGGTCTAGAACGATGATTTGAAGAGCACGTATGGCCGATTTCAGAAACAAAAGCTGCAATGCTTTGTTTCTGCCCGGTTTCGAACCGGGGACCTTTCGCGAATGAGGCGAACGTGATAACCACTACACTACTGAAACTGGCACGTGATGCACACTACTGCTTTTGCAAGCAAGCGAAAGGACTTGAAGAAAAGACTGTGGTCTGCCAGCAGGGTCTGAAGACCGGGTATGGACCGATTTCAAGAAAAGAAACCGCAAGTACATGTTTCTGCCCGGTTTCGAACCGGGGACCTTTCGCGTGTTAGGCGAACGTGATAACCACTACACTACAGAAACTGGCACGAGATACACACTGCTGCTTTTGCAAGCAAGCGAAAGGACTGGGGTCTAGCACATGAATCTGAAGAGCACGTATGGCCCGATTTCCGAAAAAAAAAGCTGCTACGCTTTGCTTCTGCCCGGTTTCGAACCAGGGACCTTTCGCGTGTAAGGCGAACGTGATAACCACTACACTACAGAAACTGGCACGACATGTACACTACTGCTTTTGCAAGCAAGTGAAAGGACTGGGGTCTAGAACGATGATTTGAAGAGCACGTATGGCCGATTTCAGAAACAAAAGCTGCAATGCTTTGTTTCTGCCCGGTTTCGAACCGGGGACCTTTCGCGTGTGAGGCGAACGTGATAACCACTACACTACAGAAACCGGCACGAGATGCACACTACTGCTTTTGCAAGCAAGCGAAAGGACTAGAAGAAAAGACTGTGGTCTGCAAGCAGGGTCTGAAGACCGGGTATGGACCGATTTCAAGAAAAGAAACCACAAGTACATGTTTCTGCCCGGTTTCGAACCGGGGACCTTTCGCGTGTTAGGCGAACGTGATAACCACTACACTACAGAAACTGGCACGAGACACACACTGCTGCTTTTGCAAGCAAGCGAAAGGACTGGGGTCTAGCACAAGAGTCTGAAGAGCACGTATGGCCCGATTTCCGAAAAAAAAGCTGCTACGCTTTGCTTCTGCCCGGTTTCGAACAAGGGACCTTTCGCGTGTAAGGCGAACGTGATAACCACTACACTACAGAAACTGGCACGACATGCACGCTACTGCTTTTGCAAGCAAGTGAAAGGACTGGGGTCTAGAACGATGATTTGAAGAGCACGTATGGCCGATTTCAGAAACAAAAGCTGCAATGCTTTGTTTCTGCCCGGTTTCGAACCGGGGACCTTTCGCGTGTGAGGCGAACGTGATAACCACTACACTACAGAAACTGGCACGAGATGCACACTACTGCTTTTGCAAGCAAGCGAAAGGACTTGAAGAAAAGACTGTGGTCTGCCAGCAGGGTCTGAAGACCGGGTATGGACCAATTTCAAGAAAAGAAACCGCAAGTACATGTTTCTGCCCGGTTTCGAACCGGAGACCTTTCGCGTGTTAGGCGAACGTGATAACCACTACACTACAGAAACTGGCGCTAGATACACACTGCTGCTTTTGCAAGCAAGCGAAAGGACTGGGGTCTAGCACAAGAGTCTGAAGAGCACGTATGGCCCGATTTCCGAAAAAAAAGCTGCTACGCTTTGCTTCTGCTCGGTTTCGAACCAGGAACCTTTCGCGTGTAAGGCGAACGTGATAACCACTACACTACAGAAACTGGCACGACATGCACACTACTGCTTTTGCAAGCAAGTGAAAGGACTGGGGTCTAGAACGATGATTTGAAGAGCGCGTATGGCCGATTTCAGAAACAAAAGCTGCAATGCTTTGTTTCTGCCCGGTTTCGAATCGGGGACCTTTCGCGTGTGAGGCGAACGTGATAACCACTACACTACAGAAACTGGCACGAGATGAACACTACTGCTTTTGCAAGCAAGCAAAAGGACTTGAAGAAAAGACTGTGGTCTGCCAGCAGGGTCTGAAGACCGGGTATGGACCGATTTCAAGAAAAGAAACCGCAAGTACATGTTTCTGCCCGGTTTCGAACCGGGGACCTTTCGCGTGTTAGGCGAACGTGATAACCACTACACTACAGAAACTGGCACAAGATACACACTGCTGCTTTTGCAAGCAAGCGAAAGGACTGGGGTCTAGCACAAGAGTCTGAAGAGCACGTATGGCCCGATTTCCGAATAAAAAGCTGCTACGCTTTGCTTCTGCCCGGTTTCGAACCAGGGACCTTTCACGTGTAAGGCGAACATGATAACCACTACACTACAGAAACTGGCACGACATGCACACTACTGCTTTTGCAAGCAAGTGAAAGGACTGGGGTCTAGAACGATGAGTTGAAGAGCACGTATGGCCGATTTCAGAAACAAAAGCTGCAATGCTTTGTTTCTGCCCGGTTTCGAACCGGGGACCTTTCGCGTGTGAGGCGAACGTGATAACCACTACACTACAGAAACTGGCACGAGATGCACACCACTGCTTTTGCAAGCAAGCGAAAGGACTGGGGTCTAGAACGATGATTTGAAGAGCACGTATGGCCGATTTCAGAAACAAAAGCTGCAATGCTTTGTTTCTGCCCGGTTTCGAACCGGAGACCTTTCGCGTGTGAAGCGAACGTGATAACCACTACACTACAGAAACTGGCACGACATGCACACTACTGCTTTTGCAAGCAAGCGAAAGGACTTGAAGAAAAGACTGTGGTCTGCCAGCAGGGTCTGAAGACTGGGTATGGACCGATTTCAAGTACATGTTTCTGCCCGGTTTCGAACCGGGGACCTTTCGCGTGTTAGGCGAACGTGATAACCACTACACTACAGAAACTGGCACAAGAAACACACTGCTGCTTTTGCAAGCAAGCGAAAGGACTGGGGTCTAGCACAAGAATCTGAAGAGCACGTATGGCCCGATTTCCGAAAAAAAAGCTGCTACGCTTTGCTTCTGCCCGGTTTCGAACCAGGGACCTTTCGCGTGTAAGGCGAACGTGATAACCACTACACTACAGAAACTGGCACGACATGCACACTACTGCTTTTGCAAACAAGCGAAAGGACTGGGGTCTAGCACAAGAGTCTGAAGAGCACGTATGGCCCGATATCCGAAAAAAAGCTGCTACGCTTTGCTTCTGCCCGGTTTCGAACCAGGGATTTTTCGCGTGTAAGGCGAACATGATAACCACTACACTACAGAAACTGGCATGACATGCACACTACTGCTTTTGCAAGCAAGTGAAAGGACTGGGGTCTAGAACGATGATTTGAAGAGCACGTATGGCCGATTTCAGAAACAAAAGCTGCAATGCTTTGTTTCTGCCCCGTTTCGAACCGGGGACCTTTCGCGTGTGAGGCGAACGTGATAACCACGACACTACAGAAACTGGCACGAGATGCACACTACTGCTTTTGCAAGCAAGCGAAAGGACTTGCAGAAAAGACTGTGGTCTGCCAGCAGGGTCTGAAGACCGGGTATGGACCGATTTCAAGAAAAGAAACCGCAAGTACATGTTTCTGCCCGGTTTCGAACTGGGGACCTTTCGCATGTTAGGCGAACTTGATAACCACTACACTACAGAAACTGGCACGAGATATACACTGCTGCTTTTGCAAGCAAGCGAAAGGACTGGGGTCTAGCATAAAAGTCTGAAGAGCACGTATGGCCCGATTTCCGAAACAAAAGCTGCTACGCTTTGCTTCTGCCCGGTTTCGAACCAGGGACCTTTCGCGTGTAAGGCGAACGTGATAACCACTACACTACAGAAACTGGCACGACATGCACACTACTGCTTTTGCAAGCAAGTGAAAGGACTGGGGTCTAGAACGATGATTTGAAGAGCACGTATGGCCGATTTCAGAAACAAAAGCTGCAATGCTTTGTTTCTGCCCGGTTTCGAACCGGGGACCTTTCGCGTGTGAGGCGAACGTGATAACCTCTACACTACAGAAACTGGCACGAGATGCACACTACTGCTTTTGCAAGCAAGCGAAAGGACTTGAAGAAAAGACTGTGGTCTGCCAGCAGGGTCTGAAGACCGGGTATGGACGATTTCAAGAAAAGAAACCGCAAGTATATGTTTCTGCCCGGTTTCGAATCGGGGACCTTTCGCGTGTTAAGCGAACATGATAACCACTACACTACAGAAACTGGCACAAGATACACACTGCTGCTTTTGCAAGCAAGCGAAAGGACTGGGGTCTAGCATAAGAGTCTGAAGAGCACATATGGCCCGATTTCCGAAACAAAAGCTGCAATGCTTTGTTTCTGCCCGGTTTCGAACCGGGGACCTTTCGCGTGTGAGGCGAACGTGATAACCACTACACTACAGAAATTGGCACGACATGCACACTACTGCTTTTGCAAGCAAGCGAAAGGACTTGAAGAAAAGACTGTGGTCTGCCAGCAGGGTCTGAAGACCGGGTATGGACCGATTTCAAGAAAAGAACCGCAAGTACATGTTTCTGCCCGGTTTCGAACCGAGGACCTTTCACGTGTTAGGCGAACGTGATAACCACTACACTACAGAAACTGGCACGAGATACACACTGCTGCTTTTGCAAGCAAGCGAAAGGACTGGGGTCTAGCACAAGAGTTTGAAGAGCACGTATGGCCCGATTTCCGAAAAAAAGCTGCTACGCTTTGCTTCTGCCTGGTTTCGAACCAGGGACCTTTCGCGTGTAAGGCGAATGTGATAACCACTACACTACAGAAACTGGCACGACATGCACACTACTGCTTTTGCAAGCAAGTGAAAGGACTGGGGTCTAGAACGATGATTTGAAGAGCACGTATGGCCAATTTCAGAAACAAAAGCTGCAATGCTTTGTTTCTGCCCGGTTTCGAACCGGGGACCTTTCGCGTGTGAGGCGAACGTGATAACCACTACACTACAGAAACTGGCACGAGATGCACACTACTGCTTTTGCAAGCAAGCGAAAGGACTTGAAGAAAAGACTGTGGTCTGCAGCACGGTCTGAAGACCGGGTATGGACCGATTTCAAGAAAAGAAACCGCAAGTACATGTTTCTGCCCGGTTTCGAACCGTGGACTTTTCGCGTGTTAGGCGAACGTGATAACCACTACACTACAGAAACTGGCACGAAATACACACTACTGCTTTTGCAAGCACGCGAAAGGACTTAAAGTAAAGACTGTGGTCTTCCAGCAGGGTCTGAAGACCGGGTATGGACCGATTTCAAGAAACTGGCACGAGATGCACACTACTGCTTTTGCAAGCAAGCGAAAGGACTTGAAGAAAAGACTGTGGTCTGCCAGCAGGGTCTGAAGACCGGGTATGGACCGATTTCAAGAAAAGAAACCGCAAGTACATGTTTCTGCCCGGTTTCGAACCGGGGACCTTTCGCGTGTTAGGCGAACGTGATAACCACTACACTACAGAAACTGGCACGAGATACACACTGCTGCTTTTGCAAGCAAGCGAAAGGACTGGGGTCTAGCGCAAGAGTTTGAAGAGCACGTATGGCCCGATTTCCGAAAAAAAAGCTGCTACGCTTTGCTTCTGCCCGGTTTCGAACCAGGGACCTTTCGCGTTTAAGGCGAACGTGATAACCACTACAAAACAGAAACTGGCACGAGATACAAACTGCTGCTTTTGCAAGCAAGCGAAAAGACTGGGGTCTAGAACGATGATTTGAAGAGCACGTATGGTCGATTTCAGAAACAAAAGCTGCAATGCTTTGTTTCTGCCCGGTTTCGAACCAGGGACCTTTCGCGTGTGAGGCGAACGTGATAACCACTACACTACAGAAACTGGCTCGAGATGCACACTACTGCTTTTGCAAGCAAGCGAAAGGACTTGAAGAAAAGACTGTGGTCTGCCAGCAGGGTCTGAAGACCGGGTATGGACCGATTTCAAGAAAAGAAACCGCAAGTACATGTTTCTGCCCGGTTTCGAACCGGGGACCTTTCGCGTGTTAGGCGAACGTGATAACCACTACACTACAGAAACTGGCACGAGATACACACTGCTGCTTTTGCAAGCAAGCGAAAGGACTGGGGTCTAGCACAAGAGTTTGAAGAGCACGTATGGACCGATTTCTGAAAAAAAAGCTGCTACGCTCTGCTTCTGCCCGGTTTCAAACCAGGGACCTTTCGCATGTAAGGCGAATGTGATAACCACTACACTACAGAAACGGGCACGAAATGCACACTACTGCTTTTGCAAACAAGTGAAAGGACTGGGGTCTAGAACGATGATTTGAAGAGCACGTATGGCCGATTTCAGAAACAAAAACTGCAATGCTTTGTTTCTGCCCGGTTTCAAACCGGGGAGCTTTCGCGTGTGAGGCGAACGTGATAACCACTACACTACAGAAACTGGCACGAGATGCACACTACTGCTTTTGCAAGCAAGCGAAAGGACTTGAAGAAAAGACTGTGGTCTGTCAGCAGGGTCTGAAGACCGGGTATGGACCGATTTCAAAAAAAGAAACCGCAATACATGTTTCTGCGGGGCGTGGCCTGACCGAGTTGTGAGATGGCAGCTTAGCTCCGGAGCTCCGTCTCAGGGATCCGCTAAACCGCTGTTACTCTAGCCTACAGACGCTGAAACATGGTCAAAGTCGGTGGGGAGAGGTCCAGGGATCCCCCGGACCAGAAGGGTTCGCATTCCCAACAAGGACTCCAGAAATTCTTGAAGAAACAAGCAACGAGCTCCCCGGCTAGACAGAGGAAAATGGCGCCCGAGGAGATGAGGAGGCGGGAAGACTCGATTGCAGACTCAGGTGGGGAGGAATCTGCTAACGAGGAGGACACTGCACCCATATCTAAGGGTTATTTAAAACGTATACTTACCCAAGCTTTAGCCCCGATGACTGCAGAATTAGCCGCTCTCCGTGCGGATTTTGATCGTATTACCCAGCGAGTAGATGCAGTGGAGGGAGGCCATAATGAGCTGGTGCAGACTACATCCTGTGTGACGGAACGCCTAGATATGCACACGGCACACCTGAATAATACTTACCTAACTTTAGAAGACCTAGAGAATAGGAATCGCAGACGAAACCTCCGCATACGAGGATTTCCCGAAATTTACCTGCCGGAACAGCTTCCGAGCATTTCCGCGGACATCTTTACCTTGCTGTTAGGAGCTGAGGCGGCTGCTGGGATGGCAGTGGAGAGAGTGCATAGGGCCGTGAGGCCTAAGCCAAGTCCTGAAGAGCCTCCGCGAGATGTAGTCTGTGCTTTGCTGTCCTCGGCTCACACAACCCAATTGCTAACGGCGGCCAGAGACACGTCTGATTTATCTTACGAGGGGCATACTATAAGGCTATATCAAGACTTAGCACCATCCACGCTACAAAAGCGACGAGTTCTCAAGCCACTACTGGATCAATTGAAGTCGATGGGAATACGTTATGCTTGGCTATTCCCTTTTGGACTCTCTATAATGAAAGGGGGTAAACGTTATGCAGTGCACTCCCCACAGGATTTGGATCAGTTATGGGAAATACTAGATATCCCCCCTATTGCTATTCCTTCATGGCTACCGGTACAAGAAGATTCTATCCCTGTGCCTGCTATGCTTCCGTATCCACAAGACTCGCTTCGACATGTGCGCCGCTTAGGCACTCCAAAAGCGAAGAAAGCCCTGATTCGTCACCCTGGGGCCTTTTCTACCTGTTCTACGCCAGTGAAGGACTGAAGGACTCTCTCCCTCCAGGATTGCACATGGTTTCTTCACACAAGACTCCTTGAGCTCAGGTTGGACGCATTTCTTTTTCCCTTTCTTCCTCTTCCTACTCTCTTTGTCTCCGGCTTATTGTTCCCTCTTTTCTTTCTCCCTTAATCTTCTGTATTCTCACCCTTTCCCTTTCACATACTCTTCTATTATTTCCACTCCCTTCCCTCCCTGTTCTTTCTCTACCCCTATCCCCCTCCTGCCTTCCCCCCCTCCCCTCTTCTTAGCTATGCTCTTCCTTTCCTTTCTCTTCTATCCACTCTCAGCTCTTCTTTGCTCTTACCGTTGTCTACTCCTATCTCAATCTCATGCCTCCTCTCCTTATATCTTTCTGCGCTTTTCCTCACCTCTCGTTTTTGCTCCTCTCTTGACACCCAATTCTCATTACCCAGAATATTCCCAACTTTCCTCTAATATTCCCTTTCCTCCCACCTTTCGTTCTAGACCCCCCCCCCCCTTCCCGGGTGCTACAGTCCTGACCTCTTCTTTTGGACAATGTTTTATATGAGAACATTCTCTATGGCTGCATGCATGTTTCACGGTAATCCCGGAGTGATACGTAGTTAGTCTTTTGCTCACTAGCTTCATGACTATTATGTGATTATGTAGCTTGCGTACTGGTCTTAGGGCATGTGACGTTGCTCCTCTTCAATTGACCTCCCTTCTTACGCAATTGTCTCCCCCTACCATTTCCTACCTCCTGTAATTTGATCTATCTGACCTGTTCCTTGGAGAGTGTGAGTTGGAGCTTTTGGATACTCACGCGGTAATGTTTACTGTAAATTGCGGAATGCTTTGCTTCAGTAGCAATGACTTGAGTTCTCTCTTGGAGCGGTTGTTTATTTTATGTCTAGGGCTCACCTGCCTTTGCCTTGAGAGTTATAATGGTTTGGGGTACCTGTTCTCTCCTCACTTCTTATCTCTTTTCGCAATTTCTCGCAATATGGTTACGGACTATGGTTTCAATATATTTTATCTTTTGGCGGTACGCATTCCCGTTCCGATCTGGTTCATTTTTTTTTTTTCACCCCAGTTGTCCTGATACACTACTGTTGTCTGGGCTCAGATTTTCTCCGAAAGGGGTAGAGTGACTGTGCTTCTCTTTGGTTTTGTGTAAGTGAGTTGAGGCACACTACTCCGCTTTTCCCCGTTTTCTTCCCTCTTCTTTCTGTTTGTCCGCTTTGTCGCCTCTTGTTATCTTTTGTTGTTGCCCTACCTCCCCCCCCCCACTCCTATCTTTCCTTTTTCTTTCCCTTATCTTCTCATAACACAGTCTGACCGAAGATGGCGGAAATGAATTGCGTCTCCTACAATGTGAAAGGGCTCAATTCTCCACAAAAAAGAAGACATGTTCAGCTATTTCTTCGCAAAGCTAAAGCCGGACTGATATTTTTGCAGGAGACACATTTTAAGGGAGCAAATATTCCGAAGTTTCCTAAAACCCAGTATACTCAGTGTTTTCATAACCCACATCCCACATCGGCCTCTAAGGGAGTATCGATATTGCTTCACCGTGATGTACCTTTTGTCTGCACTGGACATTATATGGACTCAGAGGGCAGGATGTTGCTTCTCAAGGGCACTATTGCATTGTAAAAAGTCACTCTCGCTAACTTTTACGCTCCTAATAGCGGTCAAATAGCTTGGCTTCTGGCAGCTTTACAAACCTTACAGACGTTTGCAGAGGGCGCGATAGTGTTAGGAGGTGATCTAAATGTGGTTCTAAACCATGCTTTGGACTCTTCCTCCCGCCAACAGATCTTGCAACGTGCAATTCGCAGACTACTGACCTCTTTCCAGTACTTACGTTTATTGGACATATGGAGAATCCACCATCCTACGGTAAAGGACTATACCTTTTTTTCCATTCCTAATAACACTTACCATAGACTGGACTATATTTTTGTTTCAGACTGTCTGATATCGCATGCTATAAAATCTTATATAGGCTCTTCCACAATTTCTGACCACGCTCCAGTCCATGTCCAGATTGTTCTTCAACGAATGCCGAAACCGGATTGGACATGGCGTTTGAACGAAACGTTACTCAACTCTGAGGACAATGTCAAATTTCTCTCCAGTAGTCTAGAAGAATATTTTGCCTTGAACTCCACACCAGAAGTGAGCTATCCGATTGTATGGGAAGCACACAAGGCCTTCATAAGGGGGGTACTCCTTGCTCTTGCATCAAAGGTTAAAAAACAGAGACAGAAAGACTTAGATGATTTGCTAAACCGCATCTCTTTATTAGAACGACGACATAAACAATCTCTTTTGACTTCTTGCCTAGCTGAACTCGGCCTGCTGCGAAACTAGCTGTTAGACTTACTAAACGTGCGGGCTGCGAAACACCATATGCATTTCAGGAAACTCTTGTACGCCCATGGCAACAAAGGGGGGAAACTGATGACCCGCCTTGTCCAAAAAGAGAGACAGAAATCTTTTATAGCGGTTATTAAAGGTAAAGATGGGAAAACACATGACTCCACTAAAGCCATAGCAGCGGAATTTGTCTCATACTACAAAACTCTGTATAATTTGCACACCGCCTCTGTCTCTGACACCGCTAGACCTTCGATGATACGTGACTTTCTTGACTCGTTGTCGCTGCCTTCTCTCCCACCTACTGACACCGCGGCACTGTCTCAGCCGATATCCCTAGAAGAAGTAGAGGATGTGATACGTAGTGTCCCTACAGGTAAAAGTCCTGGCCCTGATGGCCTCCCGCTAGTATATTATAAGAAATTTGCTAAGACCTTGCTCCCTCAGTTGTCGCTTCTATGTAACTCCCTGATGGGCGGTGCCACCTTGCCACGACAGGTGCAGGAAGCACATATTGCGCTTATTCCGAAGGACGGTAGAGATCATACCAATTGCGGCAATTACCGACCGATTTCGCTTATAAATTTGGACATCAAGCTATGGGCCAAAATATTAGCAAAACGGATACAACCACTGGTCCCCCTCTTAATTAACGAAGAACAGTCTGGTTTCATACTTGGGAGAGAGGGCAGACACAATACTGCTAAGTTACTTCCGCTAATCCAACTTGTACGCCTTAGAGGAATCCCGTTGGCCCTTCTCAGCGTAGATGCTGAGAAGGCATTCGACAGGGTCGCGTGGGACTTTATGGTGGAGTCGCTACGCAGATTTGCTATTCCAGAACGGTTTATTCAAGCGATCCTGTCTTTGTACGCACAACCTATGGCAAAATTGAGGATTAATGGCACGCTCTCGAGTAGCTTCCCAATTACCAATGGAACCCGTCAGGGTTGCCCACTCTCCCCCACGCTCTTTGTACTAGTATTGGAGTCGCTCCTACAGGCGGTACGGCAGAACGACTCTATCTCTGGTGTCCACGTAAATGGTCAGCTGTTTCAATCAACAGCGTATGCTGACGACGTGCTGTTTGTTGTCTCGAACCCTATTGAAGGCTTACCTGCACTTATGAATGTTCTACAGACGTACGGCTGTTTGTCAGGTTATAGGGCAAACTTTTCAAAGTCGGAAGTTTTAAATATAACGCTCCCGTCTAATGTGGTATCAGCACTGAAGAGTTCTACCCCCTTCCAGTGGTCCAGAACACCACTCAAATACCTGGGAATCTATTTGACACCAAGGTTAGAAGACCTATATGCCGCAAATTTTCCACCTTTGATAGAGGAACTAAAGTGCTCTCTTACCGGTTATGAAGACCTCCCCCTGTCGTGGTTCGGCAGGAAGAATTTAGTGAAAACTTATCTTCTTCCTAAGCTCATTTACAGAATGGCGATGCTCCCTATTGCCCTTCCAGAGGCGTTCTTTCAGTCTGTCCGACGTCTCCTCACTGGTTTTATATGGCGACACAGAACGCCTAGGATCTCGTGGCAACAACTGACTAAACGTAAACGACAAGGTGGAATAGGCTTACCGGACTTGCGGAAATATCACACATCTATTCGACTGAATTGGTGGGCTGATCTGGCATTCCCGCTCACGTCCTTGACCCCGACGTCGTTGCTGCAACAGGGCTTGGAGACCCCACTTGCTGTAGACCTATGGTTTCCTAGTGTGATCAAATCCCAGAGGGCAACTATTTGCTCGCTGTTACCAGACGTGAATGTTTTGTGGTCAGATCTGATGGATAGGTTGCTTCTGCCTCCCTCTCCAGTTCTGCCCTTGAACTTGCTGCCCTACCTACTTGGCATACATCCAGAAGCCTATAGGGACATGTGGCACAGACTCCACGGCCTTTCACTCAAAGACGTTGTTACTTCTTCAGGTGTGATGTCGGTGGAAGATATTTGCGCCTTAGTACCGGACGAACACTTCAAATTTTTACACAAGCAACATCTTCAAGTGGCATTTTCTAAATTGCAACATCAGTTCTTGCTTCGCACGACCTTGACGGACTTTGAGAAATTTCTTCTCTCACAAACGAAGATGTTGAGGAAAATATCACACTGTCTCACCCGATTTGTGGATCCACATAGACACTACAAACCTCCATTTGTTATAGAGTGGGAGAAGGAACTGCAATGTACCCTTACCGAAGAGGAGGTGGATACTGTTTTATCACACTCACATGGCTTTTCTCCATGCATCAGGCTACAGGAAAGTACTTATAAATTGGTCTCTCGGTGGTACAGAACCCCGGTTTGGCTACACAGAAAGGGCCTACAAGACTCTGATCGTTGTTGGAGGTGCCAGTCTGATGAAGGCTCTTATTTACATATATGGTGGAGCTGCCCGCTCATCCGAGATTATTGGGATAAGATACAAGACACAATCCGTGCTGTCAGCTACCCATATTTTCGACTTACACCCGAAACGGTCTTCCTTTTCTTGCCTTCTGGAGACTATCAACCTGGTAAAGATAGGTTGGTTACTCACCTGCTGACGATCGTGAAATCGCTCATACCTCTATACTGGCTAAATACTACTGCTCCCCCTCTTTCGTTGTGGATAGATAAGATCAATCAGGTGAAGCGTTTTGATGAACTGATGTGCTGGTCCACTCGTTCTCATGACCGATACGTAAAGACCTGGACTCCCTGGATTCTTCATAAACATTAGAGAGACTTGGGTTGGGACAATAGATTGATAGCAATCCTCCTAGGATACAGTTGTTTATCCGCTCTAATACTTCAGGATTCTGATTATGCTCTCTTATCTTACTACTCTCTCTTCTCTCTTCTTTTATGATTGTGGTATATCTTATTTTCCCTTCTTGTCCCTTTTTTTTTTGTTGTTGTTGTCTCTACTACTCTGTTTTGCCCTCTCCCCTCTTCCTCTTCCTTCCCATCCCCTTTTCTACTACTTCTCTTGACCCCTGACTCCCTCCTTCGCCTAGGCTCGATAATAGTCCCCTTATTGGACGTAAGTCTGCAGATTGACACAGATAGTGTTTGGACGCCTTGTATCTCAATATTCACAAGTTGAAACATTGTTGATGTTTGTGGTTTATTAACCATTTATTATGCCTATGTCTATCTTTCTTTTGGATATTTGTCCTTTCATGTAATTGGCAGAGATGATATTGGATTGATGATATCCTGATATTTTCTGTTTTGTTCTTTTACAAATGTCATGTAAAAAACCAAATAAATGTTGATTCAAAAAAAAAATACATGTTTCTGCCCAGGGACCTTTCGCGTGTTAGGCGAACGTGATAACCACTACACTACAGAAACTGGCACGAGATACACACTGCTGCTTTTGCAAGCAAGCAAAAGGACTGGGGTCTAGCACAAGAGTTTGAAGAGCATGTATGGCCCGATTTCCGAAAAAATAGCTGCTACACTTTGCTTCTGCCCGGTTTCGAACCAGGGACCTTTCGCGTGTAAGGCGAACGTTATAACCACTACACTACAGAAACTGGCACGACATGCACGCTACTGCTTTTGCAAGCAAGTGAATGGACTGGGGTCTAGAACGATGATTTGAAGAGGACGTATGGCCGATTTCAGAAACAAAAGCTGCAATGCCTTGTTTCTGCCCGGTTTCGAATCGGGGACCTTTCGCGTGTGAGGCGAACGTGATAACCACTACACTACAGAAACTGGCACGAGATGCACACTACTGCTTTTGCAAGCAAGCGAAAGGACTTGAAGAAAAGACTGTGGTCTGCCAGCAGGGTCTGAAGACCGGGTATGGACCGATTTCAAGAAAAGAAACCGCAAGTACATGTTTCTGCCCGGTTTCGAACCGGGGACCTTTCACGTGTCAGGCGAACGTGATAACCACTACACTACATAAACTGGCACGCGATGCACACTGCTGCTTTTGCAAGCAAGCGAAAGGACTGGGGTCTAGCACAAGAGTTTGAAGAGCACGTATGGCCCGATTTCCGAAAAAAAAGCTGCTACCCTTTGCTTCTGCCCGGTTTCGAACCAGGGACCTTTCGCGTGTAAGGCGAACGTGATAACTAGAGATGAGCGAACAGTGTTCTATCGAACTCATGTTCGATCGGATATTAGGCTGTTCGGCATGTTCGAATCGAATCGAACACCGCGTGGTAAAGTGCGCCATTACTCGATTCCCCTCCCACCTTTCCTGGTGCCTTTTTTGCTCCAATAACAGCACAGGGTAGGTGGGACAGGAACTATGACACCGGTGACGTTGAAAAAAGTAGGCAAAACCCATTGGCTGCCGAAAACATGTGACCTCTAATTTAAAAGAACAGCGACGCCCAGCTTCGCGTCATTCTGAGCTTGCAATTCACCAGGGACGGAGGTTTCCGTCCAGTTAGCTAGGGCTTAGATTCTGGGTAGGCAGGGACAGGCTAGGATAGGAAGGAGAAGACAACCAACAGCTCTTGTAAGAGCTAAATTCCAGGGAGAAGCTTGTCAGTGTAACGTGGCACTGACGGGCTCAATCGCCGCAACCCAGCTTTCCCAGGATCCTGAATGGAATACACTGACAGTGTATTCCCGTATACCCCATATATACACCCCAAATCCCCGTTCCAACGGTGTGCCCCCCCCCCACCTTCACCTCAGAAATACCCTGCAAGTCCCCTAGCAATAGGATTGGGGCTATATACACCCACTATTTTTGCTACTGCCATATAGTGCCATTGTCTGACTGTGAATTCAAAGAATATATTGGGGTTACAAATACCCTCATTTCTTGCTACTGCCATATAGTGCCAGTTTCTGACTGGTAATTCAAAGAATATATTGGGGTAACGTGCACCCACAATTTTTGCTACTGGTATATAGTGCCATTGTCTGACTGGGAATTCAAAGAATATATTGGGGTTACAAATACCCTCATTTCTTGCTACTGCCATATAGTGCCAGTTTCTGACTGGTAATTCAAAGAATATATTGGGGTAACGTGCACCCACAATTTTTGCTACTGGTATATAGTGCCATTGTCTGACTGGGAATTCAAAGAATATATTGGGGTTACAAATACCCTCATTTCTTGCTACTGCCATATAGTGCCAGTTTCTGACTGGTAATTCAAAGAATATATTGGGGTAACGTGCACCCACAATTTTTGCTACTGGTATATAGTGCCATTGTCTGACTGGGAATTCAAAGAATATATTGGGGTTACAAATACCCTCATTTCTTGCTACTGCCATATAGTGCCAGTTTCTGACTGGTAATTCAAAGAATATATTGGGGTAACGTGCACCCACAATTTTTGCTACTGGTATATAGTGCCATTGTCTGACTGGGAATTCAAAGAATATATTGGGGTTACAAATACCCTCATTTCTTGCTACTGCCATATAGTGCCAGTTTCTGACTGGGAATTCAAAATGCGCAAGGCTCCCGGAAAGGGACGTGGACGAGGCCGTGGGCGAGGTCGGGGGAATGGTTCTGGGGAGCAAGGTAGCAGTGAAGCCACAGGGTGTCCCGTACCTACTCCTGTGGGGCAGCAAGCATTGCGCCACTCCACAGTGCCAGGGTTGCTTGCCACATTAACTAAACTGCAGGGTACAAACCTTAGTAGGCCCGAGAACCAGGAACAGGTCTTGCAATGGCTGTCGGAGAACGCTTACAGCACATTTTCCAGCAGCCAGTCAGACTCTGCCTCCTCTCCTCCTATTACCCAACAGTCTTGTCCTCCTTCCTCCCAAAATTCCCAAGCTTCACAGAACAATAACCCCAACTGTCCCTGCTCCCCAGAGCTGTTCTCCGCTCCTTTCATTGTCCCTCAACCTGCCCCTCCACGTCACGATTCCACGAACCTAACAGAGGAGCATCTGTGTCCAGATGCTCAAACACTAGAGTCTCCTCCATCTCCGTTCGATTTGGTGGTGGATGACCAGCAACCCACCCTCATCGACGATGATGTGACGCAGTTGCCGTCAGGGCATCCAGTTGACCTGCGCATTGTGCGGGAGGAGGAGATGAGACAGGAGTTGGAAGAGGAAGTGGTGGATGATGAGGACACTGACCCGACCTGGACAGGGGGGATGTCAAGCGGGGAAAGTAGTGTGGATGTTGAGGCAGGTGCAGCACCAAAAAGGGTAGCTAGAGGCAGAGGCAGAGGTCAGCAGCTTAGGCGAAGCCAGGCCACACCCAGAATCTCCCAAGATGTTCCAGTTCGTACCCAGCCCCGAAAAACTCCCACCTCGAGGGCACATTTCTCGAAGGTGTGGAGTTTTTTCAAGGAATGCGCCGAGGACAGATATAGTGTTGTCTGCACAATTTGCCTCTCGAAATTGATTAGGGGCTCTGAGAAGAGCAACCTGTCCACCACTTCAATGCGCCGTCATTTGGAATCCAAGCACTGGAATCAGTGGCAGGCAGCAACGGCAGGACAAAGGCCGCCTGCCGTTCACGCCACTGCCACTGCCTCTGCCACTGCCTCTGCCTCTGCCACTGCCACTGCTGACTGTGCTGGCGATGCACTCCAGAGGACGAGCCAGGACACCACTTCATCTGCCTCCGCCACTTTGTTGACTTCTTCCTCATCCTCCCCTGTTCCTGTCTTATCTCCTTCTCCTGCACCATCAAAGGCACCATCAGGCGCTTCTTTACAACAACCCACCATCTCTCAGACATTGGAGCGGCGGCAGAAATACACTGCTAACCACCCACACGCGCAAGCCTTGAACGCCAACATCGCTAAACTGCTGGCCCAGGAGATGTTGGCGTTCCGGCTTGTTGAAACTCCCGCCTTCCTGGACCTGATGGCAACTGCGGCACCTCGCTATGCCGTCCCTAGCCGTCACTACTTCTCCCGGTGTGCCGTCCCCGCCTTGCACCAGCACGTGTCACTCAACATCAGGCGGGCCCTTAGTTCCGCGCTTTGCACAAAGGTCCACTTGACCACCGACGCGTGGACAAGTGCATGCGGACAGGGACGCTACATTTCACTGACGGCACACTGGGTGAATGTAGTTGAGGCTGGGACTGCTTCCCAAACTGGCCCGGTGTACCTCGTCTCCCCGCCTAACATTCCTGGCAGGGACACGAGAAGAACACCCCCCTCCTCCTCCTCCTCCACCGCCTCCTCCTCCGCCACCGCCTCCTCCTCCGCTGTTAGATTGACCCCAGCTACGAGTTGGAAACGTTGCAGCACTGGCGTTGGTAGACGTCAGCAGGCCGTGCTGAAGCTGATCAGCTTGGGGGACAGACAGCACACTGCCTCCGAGGTGAGGGATGCCCTCCTCGATGAGACGGCAATATGGTTTGAGCCGCTGCACCTGGGCCCAGGCATGGTCGTTTGTGATAACGGCCGGAACCTGGTAGCAGCTCTGGAGCTTGCCGGACTCCAACATGTTCCATGCCTGGCCCACGTCTTCAACCTAGTGGTGCAACGTTTCCTAAAGAGCTACCCCAATGTTCCAGAGCTACTGGTGAAAGTGCGGCGCATGTGCGCCCACTTTCGCAAGTCGACAGTAGCCGCTGCTAGCTTAAAATCTCTCCAGCAACGCCTGCATGTGCCACAACACCGGCTTTTGTGCGACGTCCCCACACGCTGGAACTCAACGTTTCAGATGTTGAATAGAGTGGTTGAACAGCAGAGACCTTTGATGGAATACCAGCTACAAAACCCTAGGGTGCCACAAAGTCAGCTGCCTCAGTTTCTCATCCATGAGTGGCCATGGATGAGAGACCTTTGTGACATCCTACGGGTGTTTGAGGAGTCCACAAGGAGGGTGAGCTCTGAGGATGCGATGGTGAGCCTTACAATCCCGCTCTTGTGTGTTCTGAGAGAATCCCTGATTGACATCAGGGATAACTCAGATCACACAGAGGAGTCAGGGATAGCATCCGATCCGTCACAGCTGGAGAGTAGGTCCACACATCTGTCCGCTTCATCGCGTTTAATGGAGGAGGAGGAGGAGGGGGAGGAGGAAGAAGAGTTGTCCGATGATGTGATGGTGATACAGGAGGCTTCCGGGCAACTTCAAATCGTCCCATTGTTGCAGCGCGGATGGGTAGACATGGAGGATGAGGAGGAAATGGAGATTGAACTTTCCGGTGGGGCCAGAGGAGTCATGCCAACTAACACTGTGGCAGACATGGCTGAGTTCATGTTGGGGTGCTTTACAACCGACAAGCGTATTGTCAAAATCATGGAGGACAACCAGTACTGGATCTTTGCTATCCTTGACCCCCGGTATAAAAACAACATCTCCTCTTTTATTCCGGTAGAGGGGAGGGCCAATCGCATCAATGCTTGCCACAAGCAATTGGTGCAGAATATGATGGAGATGTTTCCAGCATGTGACGTTGGCGGCAGGGAGGGCAGTTCCTCCAGTAGGCGACCAAGTTCTCACCGGTCCACACAAACGAGGGGCACACTGTCTAAGGTCTGGGACACCTTGATGGCACCCCCTCGCCAAAGTGCCGCCACGGAGGGTCCTAGTGTCACCAGGCGTGAGAAGTATAGGCGCATGTTGCGGGAATACCTTTCCGACCACAGCCCTGTCCTCTCCGACCCCTCTGCGCCCTACACGTATTGGGTGTCGAAGTTGGACCTGTGGCTTGAACTTGCCCTATATGCCTTGGAGGTGCTGTCCTGTCCTGCCGCCAGCGTCCTATCTGAGAGGGTGTTCAGTGCAGCCGGTGGCATCATCACTGACAAGCGCACCCGTCTGTCAGCTGAGAGTGCCGACCGGCTCACTTTGATAAAAATGAACCACCACTGGATAGAGCCTTCATTTTTGTGCCCACCTGTGTAAAGCACCCCAACATGAAACTCCATGTCTGTACTCAACCTCTCCAATTCCTCCGCATCCTCATACTCATCCACCATAAGCGTTGCACAATTCTGCTAATACTAGGCTCCCTCCACCCTGATTTTCCCCAACTCTGCTGGTTAGAGGCTCCCTCCACCCTGATTTCCCCCAACTCTGCTGGTTAGAGGCTCCCTCCACCCTTCTTTCCCACAACTCTGCTGGTTAGAGGCTCCCTCCACCCTGATTTCCCACAACTCTGCTGGTTAGAGGCTCCCTCCACCCTGATTTCCCCCAACTCTGCTGGTTAGAGGCTCCCTCCACCCTGATTTCCACCAACTCTGCTGGTTAGAGGCTCCCTCCACCCTGATTTCCCCCAACTCTGCTGGTTAGAGGCTCCCTCCACCCTGATTTCCCACAACTCTGCTGGTTAGAGGCTCCCTCCACCCTGATTTCCCACAACTCTGCTGGTTAGAGGCTCCCTCCACCCTGATTTCCCACAACTCTGCTGGTTAGAGGCTCCCTCCACCATGAATTGGTCCAAACTGTGGTTTTTAGAGGCTCCCTCCACCATGAATTGGTCCAAACTGGGGTTTTTAGAGGCTCCCTCCACCATGAATTGGTCCAAACTGGGCTGGTTAGAGGCTCCCTCCACCATGAATTTGCCCAAACTGGGCTGGTTAGAGGCTCCCTCCACCATGAATTTGCCCAAACTGGGCTGTTTAGAGGCTCCCTCCACCATGAATTGGTCCAAACTGGGGTTTTTAGAGGCTCCCTCCACCATGAATTGGTCCAAACTGGGCTGTTTAGAGGCTCCCTCCACCATGAATTGGTCCAAACTGGGGGTTTTAGAGGCTCCCTCCACCATGAATTGGTCCAAACTGGGGTTTTTAGAGGCTCCCTCCACCTTGAATTGGTCCAAACTGGGGTTTTTAGAGGCTCCCTCCACCATGAATTTGCCCAAACTGGGCTGGTTAGAGGCTCCCTCCACCATGAATTGGTCCAAACTGGGGTTTTTAGAGGCTCCCTCCACCATGAATTGGTCCAAACTGGGCTGGTTGGAGGCTCCCTCCACCATGAATTGGTCCAAACTGGGCTGGTTAGAGGCTCCCTCCACCATGAATTGGTCCAAACTGGGGTTTTTAGAGGCTCCCTCCACCATGAATTGGTCCAAACTGGGCTGGTTAGAGGCTCCCTCCACCATGAATTTGCCCAAACTGGGCTGGTTAGAGGCTCCCTCCACCATGAATTGGTCCAAACTGGGGGTTTTAGAGGCTCCCTCCACCATGAATTGGTTCAAACTGGGCTGGTTAGAGGCTCCCTCCACCATGAATTTGCCCAAACTGGGCTGGTTAGAGGCTCCCTCCACCATGAATTGGTCCAAACTGGGCTGGTTAGAGGCTCCCTCCACCATGAATTGGTCCAAACTGGGCTGGTTAGAGGCTCCCTCCACCATGAATTGGTCCAAACTGGGCTGGTTAGAGGCTCCCTCCACCATGAATTTGCCCAAACTGGGCTGGTTAGAGGCTCCCTCCACCATGAATTGGTCCAAACTGGGGTTTTTAGAGGCTCCCTCCACCATGAATTGGTCCAAACTGGGTTTTTTAGAGGCTCCCTCCACCATGAATTGGTCCAAACTGGGGTTTTTAGAGGCTCCCTCCACCATGAATTGGTCCAAACTGGGGTTTTTAGAGGCTCCCTCCACCATGAATTGGTCCAAACTGGGGTTTTTAGAGGCTCCCTCCACCTTGAATTGGTCCAAACTGGGGTTTTTAGAGCCTCCCTCCACCATGAATTTGCCCAAACTGGGCTGGTTAGAGGCTCCCTCCACCATGAATTGGTCCAAACTGGGGTTTTTAGAGGCTCCCTTCACCATGAATTGGTCCAAACTGGGCTGGTTAGAGGCTCCCTCCACCATGAATTGGTCCAAACTGGGGTTTTTAGAGGCTCCCTCCACCATGAATTGGTCCAAACTGGGCTGGTTAGAGGCTCCCTCCACCATGAATTGGTCCAAACTGGGCTGGTTAGAGGCTCCCTCCACCATGAATTGGTCCAAACTGGGGTTTTTAGAGGCTCCCTCCACCATGAATTGGTCCAAACTGGGCTGGTTAGAGGCTCCCTCCACCATGAATTTGCCCAAACTGGGCTGGTTAGAGGCTCCCTCCACCATGAATTGGTCCAAACTGGGGGTTTTAGAGGCTCCCTCCACCATGAATTGGTCCAAACTGGGCTGGTTAGAGGCTCCCTCCACCATGAATTTGCCCAAACTGGGCTGGTTAGAGGCTCCCTCCACCATGAATTGGTCCAAACTGGGCTGGTTAGAGGCTCCCTCCACCATGAATTGGTCCAAACTGGGCTGGTTAGAGGCTCCCTCCACCATGAATTGGTCCAAACTGGGCTGTTTAGAGGCTCCCTCCACCATAAATTGGTCCAAACTGGGGGTTTTAGAGGCTCCCTCCACCATGAATTGGTCCAAACTGGGCTGTTTAGAGGCTCCCTCCACCATGAATTTGCCCAAACTGGGCTGGTTAGAGGCTCCCTCCACCATGAATTGGTCCAAACTGGGCTGTTTAGAGGCTCCCTCCACCATGAATTTGCCTAAACTGGGCTGGTTAGAGGCTCCCTCCACCATGATTTGGTCCAAACTGGGGTTTTTAGAGGCTCCCTCCACCATGAATTGGTCCAAACTGGGTTTTTTAGAGGCTCCCTCCACCATGAATTGGTCCAAACTGGGGTTTTTAGAGGCTCCCTCCACCATGAATTGGTCCAAACTGGGCTGGTTAGAGGCTCTCTCCACCATGAATTGGTCCAAACTGGGGTTTTTAGAGGCTCCCTCCACCATGAATTGGTCCAAACTGGGGTTTTTAGAGGCTCCCTCCACCATGAATTGGTCCAAACTGGGCTGGTTAGAGGCTCCCTCCACCATGAATTGGTCCAAACTGGGCTGGTTAGAGGCGCCCTCCACCATGAATTTGCCCAACCTGGGCTGGTTAGAGGCTCCCTCCACCATGAATTTGCCCAAACTGGGGTTTTTAGAGGCTCCCTAATCCATGAATTGGTCCAAACTGGGTTTTTTAGAGGCTCCCTCCACCATGAATTTGCCCAAACTGGGCTGGTTAGAGGCTCCCTCCACCATGAATTGGTCCAAACTGGGGTTTTTAGAGGCTCCCTCCACCATGAATTGGTCCAAACTGGGTTTTTTAGAGGCTCCCTCCACCATGAATTGGTCCAAACTGGGGTTTTTAGAGGCTCCCTCCACCATGAATTGGTCCAAACTGGGCTGGTTAGAGGCTCCCTCCACCATGAATTGGTCCAAACTGGGGTTTTTAGAGGCTCCCTCCACCATGAATTGGTCCAAACTGGGGTTTTTAGAGGCTCCCTCCACCATGAATTGGTCCAAACTGGGCTGGTTAGAGGCTCCCTCCACCATGAATTTGCCCAAACTAGGCTGTTTAGAGGCTCCCTCCACCATGAATTGGTCCAAACTGGGGTTTTTAAAGGCTTCCTCCACCATGAATTGGTCCAAACTGGGCTGGTTAGAGGCTCCCTCCACCATGAATTGGTCCAAACTGGGGTTTTTAGAGGCTTCCTCCACCATGAATTGGTCCAAACTGGGCTGGTTAGAGGCTCCCTCCACCATGAATTGGTCCAAACTGGGCTGGTTAGAGGCTCCCTCCACCATGAATTGGTCCAAACTGGGCTGGTTAGAGGCTCCCTCCACCATGAATTGGTCCAAACTGGGGTTTTTAGAGGCTCCCTCCACCATGAATTGGTCCAAACTGGGCTGGTTAGAGGCTCCCTCCACCATGAATTTGCCTAAACTGGGCTGGTTAGAGGCTCCCTCCACCATGAATTGGTCCAAACTGGGGGTTTTAGAGGCTCCCTCCACCATGATTTGGTCCAAACTGGGCTGTTTAGAGGCTCCCTCCACCATGAATTGGTCCAAACTGGGCTGTTTAGAGGCTCCCTCCACCATGAATTTGCCCAAACTGGGCTGGTTAGAGGCTCCCTCCACCATGAATTGGTCCAAACTGGGCTGTTTAGAGGCTCCCTCCACCATGAATTGGTCCAAACTGGGGTTTTTAGAGGCTCCCTCCACCATGAATTGGTCCAAACTGGGCTGGTTAGAGGCTCCCTCCACCATGAATTGGTCCAAACTGGGCTGGTTAGAGGCTCCCTCCACCATGAATTGGTCCAAACTGGGGTTTTTAGAGGCTCCCTCCACCATGAATTGGTCCAAACTGGGCTGGTTAGAGGCTCCCTCCACCATGAATTTGCCTAAACTGGGCTGGTTAGAGGCTCCCTCCACCATGAATTGGTCCAAACTGGGGGTTTTAGAGGCTCCCTCCACCATGATTTGGTCCAAACTGGGCTGTTTAGAGGCTCCCTCCACCATGAATTGGTCCAAACTGGGGGTTTTAGAGGCTCCCTCCACCATGAATTGGTCCAAACTGGGCTGGTTAGAGGCTCCCTCCACCATGAATTGGTCCAAACTGGGGTTTTTAAAGGCTTCCTCCACCATGAATTGGTCCAAACTGGGCTGGTTAGAGGCTCCCTCCACCATGAATTGGTCCAAACTGGGGTTTTTAGAGGCTTCCTCCACCATGAATTAGTCCAAACTGGGCTGGTTAGAGGCTCCCTCCACCATGAATTGGTCCAAACTGGGGGTTTTAGAGGCTCCCTCCACCATGATTTGGTCCAAACTGGGCTGTTTAGAGGCTCCCTCCACCATGAATTGGTCCAAACTGGGGGTTTTAGAGGCTCCCTCCACCATGAATTGGTCCAAACTGGGCTGGTTAGAGGCTCCCTCCACCATGAATTGGTCCAAACTGGGGTTTTTAAAGGCTTCCTCCACCATGAATTGGTCCAAACTGGGCTGGTTAGAGGCTCCCTCCACCATGAATTGGTCCAAACTGGGGTTTTTAGAGGCTTCCTCCACCATGAATTGGTCCAAACTGGGCTGGTTAGAGGCTCCCTCCACCATGAATTGGTCCAAACTGGGCTGGTTAGAGGCTCCCTCCACCATGAATTGGTCCAAACTGGGGTTTTTAGAGGCTCCCTCCACCATGAATTGGTCCAAACTGGGGTTTTTAGAGGCTCCCTCCACCATGAATTGGTCCAAACTGGGGTTTTTAGAGGCTCCCTCCACCATGAATTGGTCCAAACTGGGGTTTTTAGAGGCTCCCTCCACCATGAATTTGCCCCAACTCTGCTGGTTAGAGACTCAATCCACCCTGATTTTCAAAACAAATGTTGGTGCCAACCTCAACTTACTACAAGGGCCAAATTCACTGCTGGTGACAAGCTCTCCTCACTGCAAGTGCCAAATACACATGTTTCAAGGTGTTTTCCTACTGTCAGAGAGGTGGTATTGAGTGTGTAAAGTGTGTAGTTGGTGTTAGTTTGGTGTGTTAGATGCCCCCAGACATGCTTCCTCTGCTGTCCCAGTGTCATTCCAGAGGTGTTGGCATCATTTCCTGTGGTGTCATAGTGGACTTTGTGACCCTCCAGACACGGATTTGGGTTTCCCCCTTAACGAGTATATGTTCCCCATAGACTATAATGGGGTTCGAAACCCGTTCGCACACACGAACAGTGAGCGGCTGTTCGATTCGAATTTCAAACCTCGAACATTTTAGTGTTCGTTCACCTCTAGTGATAACCACTACACTACAGAAACTGGCATGAGATACACACTGCTGCTTTTGCAAGCAAGCGAAAGGACTGGGGTCTAGCACAAGAGTTTGAAGAGCACGTATGGCCCGATTTCCGAAAAAAAAGCTGCTACGCTTTGCTTCTGCCTGGTTTCGAACCAGGGACCTTTCGCATGCAAGGCGAACGTGATAACCACTACACTACAGAAACTGGCACGACATGCACACTACTGCTTTTGCAAGCAAGTGAAAGGACTGGGGTCTAGAACGATGATTTGAAGAGCACGTATGGCCGATTTCAGAAATAAAAGCTGCAATGCTTTGTTTCTGCCCGGTTTCAAACCGGGGACCTTTCGCATGTGAGGCGAACGTGATATCCACTACACTACAGAAACTGGCACGAAATGCATACTACTGCTTTTGCAAGCAAGCGAAAGGACTTGAAGAAAAGACTGTGGTCTGCCAGCAGGGTCTGAAGACCGGGTATGGACCGATTTCAAGAAAGGAAACCGCAAGTGCATGTTTCTGCCCGGTTTCGAACCGGGGACCTTTCGTGTGTTAGGCGATCGTGATAACCACTACACTACAGAAACTGGCACGAGATACACATTGCTGCTTTTGCAAGCAAGCGAAAGGACTGGGGTCTAGCACAAGAGTTTGAAGAGCACGTATGGCCCGATTTCCGAAAAAAAAAGCTGCTATGCTTTGCTTCTGCCCAGTTTCGAACCAGGGACCTTTCGCGTGTAAGGCGAACGTGATAACCACTACACTACAGAAACTGGCACAACATGCACACTACTGCTTTTGCAAGCAAGTGAAAGGACTGGGGTCTAGAACGATGATTTGAAGAGCACGTATGGCCGATTTCAGAAACAAAAGCTGCAATGCTTTGTTTCTGCCCGGTTTCGAACCGGGGACTTTTCGCGTGTGAGGCGAACGTGATAACCACTACACTACAGAAACTGGCACGAGATGCACACTACTGCTTTTGCAAGCAAGCGAAAGGACTTTAATTAAAGACTGCGGTCTGCCAGCAGGGTCTGAAGACCGATTTCAAAAATAGAAACCACAAGTATATATGTCTGCCCGGTTTCGAACAGTGGACCTTTCACATGCGAGGGGAACGTGATAACCACTACAGTACAGAAACTGACACAAGATGCACACTACTGGTTTTGCAAGCAAGCAACAGGACTTTAAGAAAAGACTGAGGTCTGCCAGCAGGGTCTGAAGACCAGGTATGGACCGATTTCAAGAACAGAAACCGCAAGTACATGTTTCTGCCCGATTTCGAAACGGGAACCATTCGCGTGTTAGGCGAACGTGATAACCACTACACTACAGAAACTGTAATATAAATAATGAATGTAAATAATTTTCGCTCAGTATTCGACTATCCGATCGAATATCCAACCCTATTATAGTCTATGGGGAAAAATGCTTCGTTTCAGGGGAATCCACCATTTGACTCATGAGGGTCACCAAGTCCACTATGACACCTCAGGAAATGATGACAACACCTCTGCAATGCAACTGGGACAGCAGGGGAAGCATGTCTGGGGGCATCTAACAAGCCCAAGTCACAGTTTTATCCCACCATGACAGCCTATCAACTACACACTTTCCACACTCAAAAAAACCTCTATCAAAGTGGGAAAATACCTGGAAACCTTCTTTCTTCCCTAAATTGATGGACACAAACTCAAATTTAAGCTAAAGAAACATTAACAAGCACCCCTTTAAATCACGTTGCCCATGGCAACCACAAATTGAATAGGTAATGGGAAATCCAACAATACCCACCCTGAACTGTCAGAGAGTCTGAGTGTGGTGTGTGTGTGTTGTGGTAAGACCTTCCCCTTAACGTGAGCCTTTCAAAATTAAGTTACAGGCCCTTAAGCTGAGCTACCATCAGAGATTGAGGCCCTTTAGGTGACTTCAGCCTCTTACCAGCAGAGTTTTAGGCCCTTTAACTTAGTTCAGCCTTGCACCAGCAGAGCTTTTTGCCTTTTGCGTGAGTTGAGCCTTGCACCAGCAGAGTGTTAGCCCCTTTAAAATTCTTTGCCCCTAAAACAGTGGTTCCAGAACCATCACTCTCATTGTGTTGGATTGATGTAGTGGATTGGAATGAGGACCCAGACATTGACCTTGATTTTGATTGGGAAATTGATAACATTTTGGAATCAAGTCCTGGGGGTAACTTTTATTTAGAGGACCGCAAAGGTGGAGAATTGGCTACAACTAATACTACCGGTAATGGTCCTCTAATATCGGACTCTACATTACCTCTAAAGGGTTCTGATCAGGTGTTAATAGTCCAAACAACATTCTCCAGTACTTTAGATGTAGATCAGAATCCACTTTCCCTCCCGACACCAGATTTAACCAAGCTTCACCATCATCATCCTGCTGAGATGGAGCCACTAAAGGAAACCTTGCCTTCAAAGGCATGTTCTGGAGCTGCGACTAAGCCAGATCTAAACACAGAGACTTTGGAACGGAACAAAATTCACAAAGTTCCACTTGGCCACCGACATGTGGACAAGTGCTTGCGGCCAGGGATGCTGCATCTCAATCGCAGCACACTGGCTCAATGTAGTTAATGCCAGGACCGGGTCGCAAACTGTGGCGGCCTGCCTTGTCTCCCCACCCAATATTCCTGGCAGGAGTGTTGAAACACCACCCTCCTCCTCCGCTGTTAAATCGACCCCAGCTACGAGCTGGAAGCACTGCAACACTAGCGTGGGGAGACGTCAGCAAGCCGTGCTGAAGCTCATCAGCTTGGGGGACAGACAGCACAGTGCCCTTGAGGTCAGGGATGCCATACTGCATGAGATGGCAATGTTTTTTGCCCCGCTGCACCTGGACCCAGGTGCAGGTTGGCGTATGTGATAATGGGCGGAACCTGGTAGCAGATCTGGAGCTTGCCAAACTCAAACACGTTCCACACATGGGCTACATTTTCAAATTATTGGTGCAACGGTTTCTATCAACTTACCCCAATTTACATAAGCTACTGGTTAAAGTGCAGCACTTGTGCTCCCACTTTGGCAAGTCTACAGTTCCTGGTGCTAGCCTCAATACACTCCAGCAACGCCTACATCTGCCTGAAGCTGTTATGCGAGGTCACCACACACTGAATCCCTTGATACCATATGTTGAGCAGGGTGTGTGAGCAGCAGAGACCTTTGATGGAGTTCCATCTACAAAACCCAAGGATTCATCAAAGTCAGCTCCCTCAGTTTCTGCACCGTTTCCATGGCTGGCAGACTTAAGTGAAATCCTATCCCATCCTTTCCACTGGACAAGAAAAATTAGCATGTGCTCATCACAATTCCTGATATGACAGCTGCGTTAAGCAGGGTGCAGGGTACAACGCAGACCAGGCCCGAGCACCAGGAACAGGTGTTACAATGGCTAGCGGATAATGCTTCCAGCTGCTTTTCCAGCAGCCGGTCAGCCACTACCTGCAGTCGTGTTCATACCCAAGAGTCTGCCCCTCCTTCCTCCCAACATGCCCAATCTTCCCAACAGAGTCATCCCACCCTTGCACCCTCCCAGGATCTCTTTCCAGGTCCTTTTAGTGTCCCTCCCTCTGTTGAACCACTTCCCGAATCCCAGGAGCTACCAGACGACTTTGTGTGTACTGATGCCCAAACACTGGAACATCCGCTATCAATTGGCAATTTTGTGGTTGTGGACCCGCAACCAGCATTTTCCGTCCTCAGTGATGATGATGATGATGATGAGACAGTTGCCATCAGGGCATGCTGTTGTCATGTGCTGTTTGCAGTAAGAGGAGAGTAAGCAATTGGAAGAGGAGTTGATGGACGACGAGGCCACCGACCCTAAATAGACAGGGGTGATGTATAGCAGGGAAAGCAGTGTAGATGTGGAGGTGAGCTAAGCAGGAAAAAAGGTGGCTAGAGGCATGTCCAGAGGCAGCAAGGCCAAAGATTTTCCATGTACTAGCCACTCATGCAAAACTCGCCATGTTGCCAGACTTATGCGAGATCTCTCTGTGTCTTTGAGGAGTCCACCAAGAGGGTCAGCTTTGACAACGCATTACTGATTTTAACAATCCCGCTCCTGTGTGTGATGCAAGAATCCCTCATCACCATCAGAGATAATGCATTGTACGCTGAGGAGTCAGGCATAGTAGCAGAACCATTCCAGCAAGATAGTCAGTGCACACTCCTGTCTGCTTCACAGCATATATTGATGGAGGAAGAGGAGGATGACGAAGTGGCAGATGATTTAATTGTCACACAGGAGGCTAGCGGCACCCCCTGGCCAAACTACCGCCACTGACCTCAGTCACCAGTTACATGACAAATTTAGTGCGGTTTGCACACTTTGCAAGTCTAAACTGAATAGGGGCTCTGAAAAGAGCTACCTTACCACCTTTTGCATGGGCGTCATTTGGAAGGAAAGCCCTGGTCTCAGTGGGAGAGAGAAAACGCAGGACAATCGTCGCCCGGCATTGCCGACACTCCCTCTTGCACTGTTTACACTAGCCTGGACACCTACACATCTGTCTCTGACACATTGGGGAGTTCACCCTCATCCGCTCTTTTGGCCTGCACCAACATTCGCTTCTTCCCAGCCACTCCCCATCTCCCAGGCGTTTCATTGCATGCAGAAATACAGCGCAAGCCACCTACATGCCCAAGCCTTCAACGGGCTCATCTAAAAACTGCTGGCCCTGGTGGCACTGTGGTCACGGTTGCAGGATGTTATCTCCCCAATCAGCAGCAGATGACGTACTGTAGGTCTCTTCTGGGTAAATTAGCCGACTTTAGTGATGGGGTGGTCCTGTTAGGGGGCGACTTTAATTTTGTCCTTGACCCGGCGACTGATGCTTCTCCCCCTCGGGCGGTCTGCGCTCTGATTCAGCTGCGTAAACTTCGGTCCTCCCTTTACTCCCATCGTTTGGTTGACGTCTGGCGTATACTTCACCCGCAGGGCCGTGATTACACGTATTACTCCCCGGCTCACGGTTCTTATGGGCGCTTGGATTATTTCTTGGTTAGTCATCACGCTCTGTCGTGGTCTCCGAGTGCGCATATTGGTTCGGTTCTGTGGTCTGACCACGCTCCGGTTTTCCTCTCCCTTGCGATTCCGGGCCTTTCATCTCGTAACTGGCGTCTAAATGATAGTCTTCTTAAGGACGCGACGTGCTGTTCCGTGGTATCAGATGCTATCCGTAACTTTGAGACCGATCACGCTCAGGACCCGACTCCTCTCCCGATGCGGTGGGAAGCTCTTAAGTGCGTTCTCCGCGGCGTTTTCATTCAACATGGTTCGCGCCTCAAGAAGGAGCGGTCGACTGGGATAGTTACCCGTTTGGCTCGCATCCACTCTTTGGAATCTGAGCACAAACGCACCTTGGCGCCCTCTACTTTTAATGAACTCCTTAATGCCCGGGAGGACCTCCACTCCTTTCTCGATGGAATTTCTATCCGTCAACGGGATCGGTTGAAGCGACATTTTTATGAGCATGCGGATAAGTGCAGTCGTCCCCTTGCTCGACGCCTCCACCCCCGTCTCTCGACGACCTATGTTCCATGCGTTCGGGATCGTGCGGCTCGGCTGGTGCATGACCCTCCCTCTATAGCGAGTGTCTTTCACGAGTTTTTCCACGATTTATATAATTTGAAGGGGCATTATGCCGACCTGGACCCGGAGACTGCTCTGGCTAAGATAAGGGAATATGTTGCCTCTACTGCTCTCCCTACTTTGGATGCAGCCGATAGGTCTGCCCTTGACTCCACCTTTACTGAGGAGGAGCTCATGGAGGCCATTCGGTCGACCCCCCTGGGCAAATCTCCGGGCCCTGATGGCTTTACCCCTCGCTTCTTTAAAACCTGCAAGACCCAAGTGGCCCCTCTCCTTCTCCGTGTGTTTAACAGTCTGGATGCGGACACCCCTTTTGCGAGCCAGTCACTTTCTGCGTCGATAGTAGTTCTTCCTAAACCGGGCAAGGATCCCCGTATTTGCGCGAGTTATCGTCTGATCTCCCTTCTCAACATAGACATTAAGCTCTACGCGAAACTGCTGGCGAATCGCCTGTCCCCTCTGATGCCCCGGCTGGTCCAAACCGATCAGGTGGGCTTTATCCCGGGCCGTGAAGCCAGGGACAACATTTGTAAGACTCTTTTGGTTACGGAGGCGGCTCGCTCCAGGGGCACTCCTTTGTGTCTCCTATCTATTGATGCTGAGAAGGCTTTCGACCGCGTCCATTGGGGCTTCTTGCGAGCCACCCTGGAACAAGTGAATATTGGCACAGGTTCGTGCTAATGGCTTATTGTCCGCTCCCTTCCCCGTGCGCAATGGTACGAGACAGGGTTGCCCCTTATCCCCTTTGCTCTATGCCCTTGTTATGGAGCATCTGGCGGTTGCTCTTCGGTCTCGCGCGGATATATCGGGCCTCTCGGTGGGTCAGTCCCAGGTATGTTTAGCTCTCTACGCTGACGACCTACTACTGTATGTTGCCCAGCCGCATGATTCTTTCCCTGCGATCCTTGAGGAATTCCGGCGCTATAGCAAAGCCTCTAATTTCAAGGTTAATCTTTCCAAGAGCGAGGCCCTAAATATTTCCCTTGCACAGTCGGAGGTCCTCCAGTTGGCCGCCAGTTTCCCCTTTAAGTGGCAACCCAGCTCTATTAAATATCTGGGTGTCCAGATTCCTACCGATCCTGCTGACCTGGTTACATTCAACTACCTTCCCCTGCTCGAGAGAACAGTTGTAGACTTGCGGGCGTATGGGTCCCTTGGATTATCTTGGTTTGGTTGTATCAATGCTTTAAAGATGGACGTCGTGCCCAGGTTTCTTTACCTCTTTCAGGCCCTTCCGGTCCCCGTACCCAGGCGATTTTTTAAAACCCTCCAATCAATGTTCAGTAAATTTGTCTGGGGCTCCTCTCGTAGTAGGATTAAATTCCGAACCCTTACTCGCCGTAAGATTTGTGGGGGGCGGGGCTTCCTGACCCATTTTTGTATTATCGCTCGGCGGTGTTGCTACGACTTTTCGATTGGCGTTTTCGGGCCTCGGGTAAACAATGGGTTTCCATTGAGGCTGCGCTTCTCTCTGCCCATCTCGCCTCTCTCCCGTGGATCCCCCCTCATTTTCGTCCGGCCCTGCCACGCGCCTCACTTCTTTCTTCTCACTTTCTGTCTACCTGGGATTCTGTCCGCTCTTCTCTTTCCCTGGCCGCGGTCCCGGGCCGTCTGACTCCCCTATTTCAGAATGACATGTTTCCTCCCGGTCGGACTGCCCGCTGATTTCTTTGTTGGTCTGTTAGTGACGATGTCAGATTGGGGTCTATTGTAGGTTCCCCCTCCCTGCCCTCTCTTAGTTTACTACAGGCATCTTTTCCGGACCTTACTCTTTCCTGGCTTGAATATAACCAGCTCGCTGCGTTTCTTCACCGGTTTTCTTTACAACCCATTCTCTCCGCTGCCCCGACTGCCTTGGAGACAGAGTTTCTTCGCCCCGTGGCGCCATCCCGTGTCCTCTCCTTGTTATACGATATCCTTCTTCAGGCCTCTGCCCCGGGACTCCCTCCATTTACTAGGGCCTGGGACTCTGACCTGTGCTCTCGTTTATCTGCTGCTGACTGGGAACGCTCCTTTTTGTTGACTCACAAACTGCCTATGCCCTGTAATGCGCAGGAGAAAAATTATAAGATCTTGTCTCGCTGGTACCGTTGTCCGACCCTTTTGCACCGTATCTTTCCCTCTGTGTCGGCTGACTGTTGGCGCTGTGGATCCGCGGCGGGTTCTCTCCTTCATATTTGGTGGGACTGCGCGAAGATTCAGGAGTTTTGGTCGTCTGTTTTCTCTCTGTACTCTAAGGTCAGTGGTCGTTCTGTGTCCCCCTCCCCCCAATTGGCCCTCCTCTCCGTTATTCCTGGAAAGATTTCTAGAGTAAAGGGTGACTTGTTACGCCACTTTCTTACAGCTGCTAGAACAGTCATTCCACGCCATTGGCGCAGCACTGTGGTCCCCTCCTTGTCAGAGTGGCTTCATGAACTCCTACTAATTAGGAGGATGGAAGCTTTGGTCGCGGAGGACCTTGTAGACTCCTCTAAATTTGAGACCCTCTGGCGGCCGTGGATCATATTTCAGGATTCGTCTGAGTTCTCTTCACTGTTTCCTTAAACTCTTTTCTGCTTGTCCCTTTTTGGGGTTTTTCTTTCACTCTTTTTCTTTGTTTTATGTCGTTTGTCTTTCTACGTCCATGTCTCTTGATGTTGTCTGTCTTCCCTTTTGTTTCCTGTCTGTGTGGCGTATTGTCCTTCCTCGGCTCTGTGTTTTGTTGGTCCCGCTATCGGGGCCGTGTTGAGTCTGTGGATGCGCCTCCTGTGTTGCCTGGGGTTGTTTGCTCTTGGTGCATGTCCGTCCTATTTGACCCACTTCAGGTGCTGTTCTGTTGTTTCCAGAATATTGGACGTGCCCGTAGTTGGCTTTCTTTTGGTGTTATTGTAATACCCTGTATTTTTCTTTGTTTGATCGTTTGTCCCTTGTTATTTTTCTCTTTCTTTGAAAATTCAATAAAATTCAGTTTACACATAAAAACTGCTGGCCCTGGAGATGTTGTTTTTCACGTATATAGCAAGAACTGCCTGCTGTGGATTCCTGCTATTTTTTGGGGGGACCCCAGAGGAAAGCTGTTTGTAACGTATATAGCAAGAAGTAACTGCTGTGGATTCCTGCAATTTTTTTGGGGGGGACCCCTAATAAAAGCTGTTTGTCACGTATATTGCATGAAGTAACTGTTCTGTATCCCTGTTTTCCACTGTCCGTTGAAAGCTGGACTCCTCTCCCTGCAGTGTATAGCTCTGAGAAGAGCTGTTGTTGTTCTTCGGTTTTACCCCTGCCTATCTGAAGCTAAACCCTACCTAGCCCTCAGCAGCTATGTCTCTCTCCCTATCTCTGACCGCAAAAATAGTGAATATGCCGGCGTCCGTTCTTATAAGTGGGAGCAGTGTCGGACTGGGGTGTCTAGGGCCCACCAGTGGAATTATTTCTAGGGGCCCACCATCAGGATCCCTGCAAACCAGCGATACCAAGACAGGGCGGTTGAAGGTAATAACATATCAGGAGCCATGCTGCTCACCCGCCATACAATGTGCAACACTGCACTACCTAAACCATATACAGGACTCACACAGTATATCAGACACTTTACACAAATATACACACATTAAATATACATATTTTACCCCAAAAATGTACTTATCCCCCATAGTGGCCCCTGCACACAGTATTATGCCCCATAGTGGCCCCTGCACACAGTATTATACCCCACAGTGGCCCCTGCACACAGTATTATGTCCCAAAGTGGCCCCTGCACACAGTATTATACCCCATAGTGGCCCCTGCATACAGTATTATGTCCCATAGTGGCCCCTGCACACAGTATTATGTCCCATAGTGGCCCCTGCACACAGTATTATGTCCCATAGTGGCCCCTGCAGACAGTATGTCCCATAGTGGCCCCTGCACACAGTATTATGTCCCATAGTGGCCCCTGCACACAGTATTATCTCCATTAGTGTCCCCTGCATACAGTATTATGTCCCACAGTGGCCCCTGCACACAGTATTATGTCCCATAGTGGCCCCTGCATACAGTATTATGTCCCATAGTGGCCCTTGCACACAGTATTATCCCCCACAGTGGCCCCTGCACACAGTAGTATTCCCCATAGTGGCCCCTGCACACAGTATTATCTCCATTAGTGTCCCCTGCATACAGTATTATGTCCCATAGTGGCCCCTGCACACTGTATTATTCCCCACAGTGGACTTCCCGAAAAGGGAAGATGTGAACCAGGCCTAATACATATAACATACATTTACACACACACACACACACACACACACACACACACACACACACACACACACACACACCTATCTACAAATATACAGGATTCACAAAGTATATCAGCACTTTACACAAATATACACACAGGGCCGGCTCCAGGTTTTTATGGGCCCTTGGGCGACAGAGCCTCAGTGGGCCCCCTTGTAAAGGAGGTGGGGGAGTCGAGACACTGTGCGTTGCAGATGAAGCGAGTGACGTCATGCAGGAGTGTGGCGTCACCAACGCCATACCTCCCAATTTAGTTCCACCCACTTTTATGTTGATTCCACCCATTCTCATTCATTTATTATGTGCTCCCACACAGTATAATCCTCCTACAGTCACCCGTAAATTATATGCCCCCCTCCATCTCTCCCCCAGTTTCATATACACCCTTCCTCTGCCCCCAGTTTCATGTCCCCCCTCCATCTCTGTCCCCAGTTTCATCACGTTCTCCCCCTTCATCTGCCCACAGTTTAATGTCCCCCGTCTCTGCCCCAGTGTCATGCCGTTCCCCCCTTCCCCATCATTTGCCCCTTCAGTTTCATTGGGCCCCCTCCATCTCTGTCCCCAGTTTCATGCCGTTCTCTCCCCACCCCCTTCCCCAGTGTCATGCCGTTCCCCCCCCTTCATTTGCCCCCTCAGTTTCATTGGGCCCCCTCCATCTCTGTCCCCAGTTCCATGCCGTTCTCTCCCCACCTCCTCCATCTGCCCCAGTGTCATGCTGTTCTCCCCCCTCCATCTGCCCCAGTGTCATGCTGTTCCCCCCCTCCCCTTCATTTGCCCCCCAGTTTCTTTGGGCCCCCTCCATCTCTGTCCCCAGTTTCATGCCGTTCTCTCCCCACCCCATTCATCTTCTCCAGTGTCATGCTGTTCTCCCCCCTCCATCTGCCCCAGTGTCATGCTGTTCTCCCCCCTCCATCTGCCCCAGTGTCATGCCGTCTCCCCCCCTTCATCTTCCCCAGTGTCATGCTGTTCCCCCCTCCCCTTCATTTGCCCCCCAGTTTCTTTGGGCCCCCTCCATCTCTGTCCCCAGTTTCATGCCGTTCTCTCCCCACCCCATTCATCTTCTCCAGTGTCATGCCGTTCCCCCCCTCCCCTTCATTTGCCCCCCAGTTTCATGGGCCCCCTTCATTATGTTTCACCTTAATATGTAATACAAAACAAACACTTACACTCACCTTCCATCACTTACCTTCCCTCGTTCCCCCGACGCTCCTCTCTCTCTCCCTCCAATCACATACGCGATGCAGGAGCTGTGAGATCAGGCTTGCGTGTGTAGGCGTGATGCGATGACGTCATCGCGCCTACACACGCAAGCCGGGGCCGGAGCTTTAAAGCAGGAGCTGATCTCACAGCTCCTGCATCGCGTATGTATTTCAGCTCATCGGCGGACGGACGCCGATGAGCTGAAATTGTGACAGGCAAGTGCCGGGGGGCCCACAGAGCCTCTGGGGGCCCCGGCACTTGCCCGACTATGCCGTGCGCTGACGCCGGCCCTGTATACACACATTAAATATACATATTTTACTCAAAAAATTTACTTACATTTGGCTGTGTCCTGTCTGTCCTGTCTGGCTGTGGTGAAAGCTCTTCATTTACAGCAGCCGGCAGACGTCCCCCTGCACACTCCGATCTGTGTGGGGGAGGGGCAGCACAGCTCCTGCTAGTGACGGCTGTGTACAGTGCAGGGAGCAGAGACGCACACTCGCACTGATTGCTACAGGGGCCCATTTTGGCATGGTCAGGATCCCGATCGGGCCCCTGACAAGTGTATTTATCTAAAACTAATAGTCAGGCTCGGGGGCCCACCGGGGGATTCCCCGGTGCTCCGGCGGGCCAGTCCGACCCTGAGTGGGAGGTCACATGTTTTCGGAAGCCTGCACAGTTATTGGTGTAAAAAACATGCCAGGGAAGGTGGGAGGGGATACGAATTTTTACTGCGTATGCCGCGTGGTATTTGATTGGGAACGAATATCTCGAACTGCCTGATATTCGATCGAATACCTATTCGATTAAACGGTGTTCGCTCATCTCTAGTGATAACCACTATACTACAAAAATTGGCTGGAGATGCACACTACTGCTTTTGCAAGCAAGCAAAAGGACTGGGGTCTAGCATGATGGTTTGAAGAGCACGTACGGCCCGATTTCAGAAACAAAAGCTGCAGCGCTTTGATTCTGCCCGGTTTAGAACCAGGGATCTCTCACATGTGAAGTGATAGCGATAACCACTACAATACAGAAACTGGACGTGGATGCGTACTACTGCTTTTGAAAGTGAGCGAAAGGACTTTAAGAAAAGCCTGTGGTCTGCCAGCAGGGTCTGAAGACCGGGTATGGACCGATTTCAAGAAAAAAAACACGACTACATGTTTCTGCACGGAGACTTTTCGCGTGTTAGGCAAATGTGATAACCACTATACTACAGATACTTGCGGGAGATGCACACTACTGTTTTTGCAAGCAAGCGAAAGGACTGAGGTCTAGCACGATAGTTTGAAGAGCACGTATGACCCCATTTCAGAAACAAAAGCTGTGACGCTTTGTTTCTGCCCGGTTTCAAAGTCCAAATGCAGCCTTTCCGCCATGAAACCAGTTTTTTTGAATGAACACAAATTCCTGCATGTCCGAGCGAAAAAACAGGTTTCACCACAGAGAGGCTGCATACGCACACCGGTAGTTTGCTTTGAAAACCCATTCAAATGAATTGGTTTTTAAACTGACCACCTGCAAGCCGTCCCCTAAGCAGTATTTCTGGGGATTTTAGCAGAAACCCAAAGGGCAGACAGTAGTGCTAGTGTGAATGCTGTGTTAGCTGTGTTTCACTATGTGTGGTTTCAGGATTCAATGCACCACACTCATAGATGTGCAAGTCTTCGACTCCTAGTCGTCTAGCGACTCTTTTAAATTCTCTATGACTTCTGGTTCATCTGTTTGAGGGTGAGGCAGGGATTGAACACACAACACATTACTTATAGACAAAAAATGGAACAAATGGAGCAAATGCTTATTTTATTTCACTAGTAACAATCTATGGTCTAATATTATTGTATGGGATCTGAATATATGCAGCTGTACACATTTTTTAAAGGCTACAATGTTTGAAAAATCCACCCCAACACTTTTGATTTGATCTACGATTAGCTATTCGCCCTGCTACAGACTTTCCCAGTTGACATTTCTGCTGTATGCAGAGTCTATTTATTTTTTACAATAGTGTCAGATTTGCAATTTCTATTATTATACCTTTTTGCACTCTGATCTCTGATTATCCACAGAGTGTTTTACATTGTTCTTATTCATAAAATCTGTCCTTTAAAGGGGCTCTATCATTGGCAAAAGACATTTTTAATAGAGATGAGCGAACACTGTTCGGATCAGCTGATCCAAACAGCACGCTCCCATAGAAATGAATGGAAGCACCTTGCACGCAGACTTTGCCGGCAGCCAGCCGCTTAACCCCCCGCGTGCCGGCCGCTTCCATTCATTTCTATGGGATCGTGCTGTGAGCGTGCTGTTCGCTCATCTCTAATTTTTAACTAATCACATCCTTGCATAGCTTTTAAAAAGGCTATTTCACACCTTCCTTTTGTATGTAAATTGCCTCAGTAGATTTTGAATAAGTCTGTTTTTATGCATATGCTAATTAGCTCCTCAGTGCACAGGAAGTTTTGTTTTTTGTTTTTTTTAAATGTAGATTGTGAGCCCCACATAGAGCTCACAATGTACATTTTTCCCTATCACTATGTCTTTTTTGGAATATGGGATGGAAATCCATGCAAACACGGGGAGAACATACAAACTCCTTGCAGATGTTTTTTTTTTTTTTTTTTTTTTGCCCTTGGTGGGATTTGAACACCAGGGACCAGCCCTGCAAGGCTGCAGTGCTAACCACTGAGCCACCGTGTGGCCCCTGTGTGCACAGGAAGTTGTCCGCAAGCTCTCCTCTCTATGCTGTGTGCTATGTGTCTGTGTGTGAGAGCAGGGAGGAGGAGTTAGCAGCAGCCTTGTGCTGTATATACATAAGACAGTGCATGAAAAGACTTCCAGGGTGCACAGAGAAGCTAATTAGTATTATTAATAAAAACAGACTTATTCAAAATCTACTGAGGCAATTTACATACTAAAGGTTCTTGTGGAATAACCTTTCTAAAGTCTGTGCAAGGATGTGATGAGTTATAAATGACTTTTTCCAATGATAGAGCCCCTTTAAGTGCAAATCTAAGCTGAATCAGACTGTTAGAGCCAAAACCAATATATTTGCAAATTTTCTTGAAAAAGATTGGTTCGTAAAAACGAAAAAAACATATGAAATATACATTGTCAGAATTATTGCCAAACACTATGACATAAGTAGTGCAGTAAAATAAAAAAAGAAAAATCGCAGGAGATAACTCTCATGTTATTGCCACACCATCCACAACTGCAAGTACTAATAATAAGAACAACAACACTACTTCTGGTTTTGGTGCCGCTATTTGTAACCATAGGGTTTTTGTACTTCCTGAGAATGAAGATGTCGTTTTTGATTACTTAGAGTGCTTATCTCAGTTACAGGAGGATATTGCATCCAAGGGTGATGTGATCCTAAGTCAGGCTTCTGTGCATTGATCCTCATCTTCAAATGTGGTAACGTAATTTTCCACAGGATCTTTAAGAACTATCAACAGTGGCGTAACCAGGGCCGCCATCAGGAATTTTGGGGCCCCATACAGCCTAAGTGTCTGGGCCCCCCCCCCCCCCCGCCATTTTAAAACTACCTTATTTTGCATCATACCAATTCTGTATCACATTTCCCTTTATTTAGCAGCATTACAGGGCTTAATCAGATTCTATTTGCAGGTAAAATCTGCTACGTATAGAGAGCCAACACCATCTATAAGAGCCCTCCTAATAAATCCTCAGGGCTTATTCACATTGCGTTTTTGGCCTCCCTTGCCGGGATACGTTGGTAACCAGTCAGAATCAGCTGTCAACTTATCCCTGCACGAAGAACTGGCCATTAAAAAAAGGGGGAGGCCTGCAGTTCTCTGTGCAGGGATAAGTGGGGAGCTGATTGTGACTGGTTACCAACGTATCCCGGCAAGGGAGGCAAAAAACACAATGTGAACACTCCTTTAAAGTGAAAGTCCCACCCCCAAACAGGCTGCTATGCTAGTAACATAGCGGCCTACATCATTACTATTCTCCAGCTAAAAACTTATATATTATATATTATTGCCCCAGTTCCCTCTCCGCAGTGCCGCACACCCGATATCCCAACAATCCCCCCCCGTCCATCCACCCTCTAACATCTTTCCATTGCCCCCAGTACCCATATCTCCCAACTTTTGAAGAACCAAAAGAGGGACAAAATGTGCGGCGCCCTTTGCGCGCCGCGGGAAATTTAGCCCCACCCACTGTTATGTTGACTCCGACAACTCATTAATTTTTCATGTGCCCGCACACAGTATAATCCTCCTACAGTCACCCCTAAATTATATGTCACCCTCCGTCTCTCCCCCAGCTTCATATACACCCTTCATCTGCCCCCAGATTCATGTCCCTTCATCTCTGCCCCCAGATTCATGTCCTCACATCTCTGCCCCCAGATTCATGTCCCCCCATCTCTTCCCCCAGATTCATGTCCCCCCAGCTCTGCCCCCAGATTCATGTCCCCCCATCTCTGCCCCCAGATTCATGTCCCCCATCTCTGCCCCCAGATTCATGTCCCCCATCTCTGCCCCCAGATTCATGTCCCCCCATCTCTGCCCCCAGATTCATGTCCCCCCCATATCTGCCCCCAGATTAATGTCCCCTCCATCTCTGCCCCCAGATTCATGCCCCCCATCTCTGTCCCCAGATTCATGTCCCTCCATCTCTGCCCCCAGTGTCATGCCGTCCTCTCCATCTCTGCCCCCAGATTCATGTCTCCACAGCTCTGCCCCCAGATTCATGTCCCCCATCTCTGCCCCCAGATTCATGTCCTCTCCATCTCTGCCCCCAGATTCATGTCCCCCCATCTCTGCCCCCAGTGTCATGCCGTCCTCTCCATCTCTGCCCCCAGATTCATGTCTCCACAGCTCTGCCCCCAGATTCATGTCCCCCATCTCTTCCCCCAGATTCATGTCCTCTCCATCTCTGCCCCCAGATTCATGTCCCCCCATCTCTGCCCCCAGTGTCATGCCGTCCTCTCCATCTCTGCCCCCAGATTCATGTCTCCACAGCTCTGCCCCAGATTCATGTCCCCCATCTCTGCCCCCAGTGTCATGCCGTCCTCTCCATCTCTGCCCCCAGATTCATGTCCCCCCATCTCTGTCCCCAGAGTCATGTCCCTCCATCTCTGCCCCCAGTGTCATGCCGTCCTCTCCTTCATCTGCCCCCAGTTTCACTTTCCACATTACACTTACCTTCTCCTTCGTTCCCCCGCTGCTCTCTCGGCGCCTCTTACTGGCGCACAGTTGTAGACGCGATGTGACGTCATCACATCGCGTCTACACTGCCGGGTAGCCGGCGGCAGCGCTGAAGCGAGGAGCTGACACAGGTCAGCTCCTCTCTTCGCTGCTGCCGCCGGTCTCGCTGACACATATGTGGCTGAAGCGAGGAGCTGACCTGTGTCAGCTCCTCTCTTCGCTGCTGCCACCGGTCTCGCTGACACATATGCGGCTGAAGCGAGGAGCTGACCTGTGTCAGCTCCTCGCTTCGCTGCTGCCGCCTGTGTCAGCTCCTCGCTTCAGCCGCATATGTGTCAGCGAGACCGGCGGCAGCAGCGAAGAGAGGAGCTGACACAGGTCAGCTCCTTGCTTCAGCCGCGTATGTCTGCAACTCAGATCTGCGTCCTCTGGACGCAGATCTGAGTTGAACCAGCAGACATACAATGACTGCTGCGGGCGCCAGGGGGCCGGCACACGGTGGCGGGCCAAAACCGGGCCCCCCCCATTTTTAAATTTGGCCGGGCCCCTGACACCAGTACCAGTAGTACTGGCCTATCGGCGGCCCTGGGCGTAACTACCGTGGTAGCAGTGGTAGCAGCTGCCACAGGGCCATTAGGGGCCTGGCGACAGTCACTACCCCTGTTTCCCAGGGTCCCCACACCCTCTCCCCACACACCTCAGGGGCCCCATACTTTGCCTAACATAAGGAGAAGATCGACAGCAGAGAAATCATCTTCAGATGCAGGGGCTGCCGATTGCTTCTTGTAAAGTTTCCTGCACACAGCAGCTCCCTGTGCCGCCCCTCCCCCTCCTCAGCATCGCAGTGTGAAAGGAGAAGTTGATGTAGCTGCTCTCTTCACTGCCAGGTAGAGCTGCACAGAAGTTTCTTCCATATCCTGGGCACCCAGCCATTCAGCAAAATGTAAGTATATTTTTGGGTAAAATATGTATAGATGCGTATGTGTGTTACGATTATGTGTCTTATATACTGTGTGAGTCCTGTATGTGTGTAGATAGGTGTGTAATAATAATAATAATAATACATTTTATTTATATAGCGCCAACATATTCCGCAGCACTGTACAATTTATAGGGTTCAGATACAGACGGACATACATAACAAAGAACGTCATTTCACACAATAGGACTGAGGGCCCTGCTCAAAAGAGCTTACAATCTATGAGGTAGAGGGGGTGACACAAGAGGTAGCAGGGGTATGTAGTATATGATTGTATGTGTGTGAATAGAGGTGTATATGAGTAAGTATATACAGCATATCAATGTCTGTCTGTCTATCTGTCTGTATTTGCTTCTATACATGTCTACCATTATACATACTAGAATTGTATTTTATAATGTGATGCTTAGGCCTGGCTCACATCTGTGCTCAGGTTTCCGTTCACGGAATCTGTTTGGGAACGCCTCAAACGGAAACCTATATGCATTAAAAAGTGGTTACCTTCAGGGTCTCCAATTATTATATTCCGGGGTCTGAAAAGACCCCAGAGTATAATAATTGTTCATGGGTGATCATTATGGGGCATAATACTGTGTGCAGGGGCCACTATGGGGTATAATAGAGCGAGCAGGAATGCGGCGGGGGGTGGGGTTTGGTCGGTCAAGGTCTTTGGTGTCGGTCAGAAGGGGGGGGGGCATGTCAAAAGTTCGCCACGGGGCCCAGTTATGCAAAAGAGAAACAGAGAGACACCGAGCGCACTAAATGTGTTATTACACTGTCAGGATGGGTCAGGTCTGGGTTGTAAAATAGGTGGTACAGGCGAGAGTGGCAGCGGCTCCTTCAGCAGACACCGGAGAACCGGGAAGTAGACATAACAGCAGGAATAGAGAGGAGGATCCGTGCTCAGAGGTCGTGCAAAAAAGGTCGGAGAGAGATCGTGTATTTGTGATTTTGCACTTGAAAAAGGGTTCCTTTTAACCCGAAAAGCGTTGTGCTGTACTGTGTTCACTACAATAAAGTTTTTCTTCTCTACACGATCGCTCTCCGACCTTTTTTGCATGACCTCTGAGCGCGGATCCTCCTCTCTGCTCCTGCTGTTATTCCTAGTTACGCCACTGACTATCAACCATGATTTCTTAATCTTTACTTATATAACACTTACCTAAGGCAAAATTGAGCCCTCTTTTCCATCTACGGTAACACTTAATACATATAAAATATAATGTTTATTAGGTCGCTATAACATCTCTATTAAAATCTGATATCATCTGAGTAAAAGTAGTCTCCTCAGCGTATTTGACTCTAACTAACTAAGATAACCCCTTCCTGGCGATGACATTTTTTGATTTTCGTTTTTGACCTTCCAAACCCCATACCTTTTTTATTTTTCTGCTCTCAGAGCCATATGAGGGCTTAATGTTTGCAGGACAAATTGTTCTTCATGTTGCTACCACTTATTGTTCTGTACTATGGACTGGGAAGCTAGAAAAATTCAGAATTTGGTGGATTTGAAGAAAAATTGTATTTGTGTAACTTTTATTACGAGCTTCCGCTTCACTCTGCAGCCAAAATGACATGTCACCTTTATTCTATGTTTCGATAAGATTCCAGCGGTACCAAATTTATATGGTTTTATTTACATTTTAATCCCTTAACAAAAATCTAAAACTTTGCAGAAAATAATTGAAAAGTTGCGGCACATAACTTTTATATTTCCATTTACATGGATGCAATGGGTGTCTTTTTTTGCAGGGTCACTTTTTAGTCATACCATTTTGGGGAACTTCTATTGTTATGATCACTTTTTATTACGATTTTTATTAGAGGCAAAATGGATAAACGGTGAAAAAAATGGCGGTTTGGCACTTTTGATGTTTTTGCAGCTGCGCCCTTTACCTTATGGAAAAATACTTTTATAAATTTGCAGATTAGGCATTTTTGGACACAAGGATACTTAATGTGTATGTGTTTCACAGTAATATTTCACTTGTATATGTATTCTAGTGAAAGTGGGAGGTGATTAGAACTTTTAGCTTTTTGGGGGGTTTTTAAAAATTTTTGTTGTACTTGCCATCATTTGATTAAAAATCCCATAGACTGCAATAGAGGTGTATTGCAATTTATGGGAGTTTCTTTACATAGCTATTGAGGCTGGTAGGAAGGGCCTAATTCATGATGAGGCATACACTTGCTTGTCTTCTTGTTTCTCTATTTTTAGCTTTTTTTTAATTTCAGATTTCGTTATTGTCTTTTCAAGACATTGCACAAAAAAAAAAAATTGATCAAACACCAACCATCCTTACAGGGATTGTCCAGGGGACATTCAAACTAGACTTTCCAATCCAAGATCTCAAAGTCTTACAAAGGTTGTCTCCACCTTACTTTTTCTATATACTCATCTCTCTATAGGCCAATCACCAGGTACGTTCTGAAGATGTTCTCCCTTTTATTGGGATAGGTTGTTGAATCCAGTATTATACCTCCCAATCTTCAAAGGAATGAAAGAAGAACAGAATGCGCTTGCCATAGAAAATGTGGTAAGGATAGATGAATATTAGTGGTTGTTATTTTACCCACAATCCCCCTGAGACTCCTCTGACTATACTCTGGGAGATGAATATAATGATTCATCACTTTCCAAACTAACTTCAGTTATAGATGTGAGGTTCTTAGCGCACAGTTCTATGAATTGTGCAAGCCCATCTGCCCCATCATGGCGATCTCATTCAGATGGGTCGCTACACTAAGACTTTTCTTCTATAATAAATGCTGTATTGCCCCTATAGACAAGACCTCAGAGAGCAAGTTCTTATAGACTGCGCTGTAACAGTGACTACATAAGAAGGTTATCTCCTGTTCTATATATAAAGTGTTAGTGTAAGGACCCATCGTAATAAGGACACTAAGTGGTTGATGGGATCAAAAATATCATGTACAGTGTGTGTATATAACATCACTAGCAGTACCCGCGACTTTGTCCGCGGAACCCTGACCCCCTGCACGACCCACCTGTAGTGCCGTGCAGGCTTCTTCCTTTGCCTTGTGTCCACAGCGGCTCCCTTTTCCTCATCTCCCCCCTGGCGCCCGCCAAACCCCTTTTTTCCTACCCACTCCCTCATGTGCTTGCTTCTTTCTACTACCCGTGCCCCTTTTCCCCCCTAGCCCTGTGTCCCCTTCCCCCCCAACCCCATGCCCCCGTGTTACCTACCCCGTGCCCCCATTTTCCCACCACCCCATGCCACCTTCCCTGTCTTACCTACCAAGTGACCCCTTTCCCCCCCAGACCCTGTGTCACCTTTCCCCCCACTAACCTGTGCCCACGGCTTCACCAAACCCCGAGCTCCCCGTGCACCGATGTTACAGAGGTGGCTATGAGGGCCCCCCTCCCGCGGAAAGCCATGTGCCCCCATTCCATCTGTGGGCACTGTGGCGGCCCTGTCCCCGTCCCCCTTCAAGGGGCCCCTGGGTTTATCTGCCCAGCCCCCCCCCCCATTCCCGCATCCCCCATTGGACCGGTAACTTCCTCACTCCCAACACCCCATCCCTCTCCCTTCTCAAAGTCCCATAACTCGCCTGTCGTCACAACCCTTCTCCCGCGGCCGAATGACACTGTAGATAGCCCTGAGCAGACATCAGTGAAATCCCTGACGAACATGTAGAATCCAGAGGCCGCAGCTGCCACAGGACAGCAGGCTGAACCGGCGTTCCAGACCGTGGCGCAGGCGACCCCCTGACCGGCCGCGACAGAGCACTGCAGTCCTGTGGTAAGCCCACACAGGTGGGGCACTGGTTCAGGACGCTCTGGACCTCTGAGAGCCGCCATGTTCTTGTGGACGCCGGCCAGCCGATAGCTCCGCCCACATAGAGAAGCGGCACCCATCCAGGTGAGCTGCTGATGGGGCTGGGATGATTTAATCCCAGGTCCTACAGCGTCCCAGGTCCTTCAGCGAATTCAAAAGTGAAAAGCATCGGTCACGGGAGTGAATTGCAGTGGTGTACGGGAATTCCATGTAGCCTATCATTCAATCCGGGACCCAAGGTATGTATGTGCGCAATTTCAGCCAAATCCATTCGCCCGTCTAGGTGTCATTGCGTCCCCATTCCAACCCCCCTCCCCGACCCCTTTGCTCTCACCCCCGCAACCCCAGCCTTGGCCTCCTCCCCTGCCTGGGGTTAGGAGCTAGGCCCGAGAGGGCAATAGGGAGCTTGTGGCTTGCTATGCTAAAAAGTGTGTGGGATTGCAGAGCTGGTGGTATAAGTTGTGGTTTTGTGGGGGTCCTGGAAAAAATGTATGTCTGCGATTGTGACGAAAAGTAGCCTATCGTTCAATCCTACCTAGGAACTGTGTTTGTTGGAAATTTGAGCCAAATCGGTTGAGCGGTTTTTGTGTGATTGAGGAACAAACATCCAAACATCTAAACATGCAAACACACATACTTTCACATTTATAATATTAGTAGGATTATGGATAGGACATCACTGGGGCCTATAATATATACAGGATCTGTGTAGGGCCTCATGTATATAGATATACTTAGTACTGACAATATTTACATTCTTTCTGTATGCACGTACCTTGTTTCTCCGAAGACAGAGTCTTATAGTATTTTTTTCTCTTAAAAAAGGACTAGGGCTTATTTTTAGGTTAGGTCTTATTTTTCAGGCAACGGAGTGAATCAGAATCTTTCCTGATTTGCTCTGGATGAATCTTGTAGAATGATTATGGTTATCCTAACCCTATCTTACTGTACCATTAATTGTGAATGTGTTAGTGGGTGTAAAAAAAAAACCTTCCTGGCACATTCTCTCTCTAAACACTTTGTGAAGCAGTGCCCTCTCTATCTCCTCGCCTTTATGATCTTCTTTACACTAAGGGGAAGATGCTGTAGTGGAGTGTCTGTGTCTGTGGGAGCGAGCAGGGATGGCACCTGACATCTGGGACATACCTGAGACATACAGTATACACAAGTACTTTGTAGTACAAATAATATTAACACTATTTACAATCTATAAATATACATTTATATAGATACTAGCTGGTACCCGCGACTTCGTCTGCGGTGATTGTAGAAGTGGGTATAGACAGGCATGGGTAAGGTTTTTCGTACTGTGTATAAGGTATGGGATATGAAATGTAACTTTGTATCTTGTTTTTGCTGTAATTCAGAGAATACGTGAGACTTTTGTGTTGAAGTTAATTTGTATTTGAGCTGCTATACGGTGTTCTGAGAAACTTTACATAGTGACTTTGGGACAGAAGTATTTGAAGTTAACCCTTTCCCGCCGATGGCATTTTTTGATTTTCGTTTTTGACTCCCCTCCTTCTAAACCCCATAACTTTTTTATTTCTCCTCTCCCAGAGCCATATGAGGTCTTAATTTTTCCTGGGACAAATTTTTCTTTATGATGCCACCATTATTTATTCTATATAATGTACTGGGAAGCAGGGAAAAATTCAGAATGGGGTGGATTTGAACAAAAAATGCATTTCTGCGACTTTCTTACGGGCTTTGGTTTTACGGCGTTCACTATGCAACCAAAATGACATGTCCCCTGTATTCTGTGTTTCGTTACGATTCCGGGGATACCAAATTTATATGGTTTTATTTACATTTTGACCCCTTAAAAAAAATCCAAAACTGTGTTAAATTATTTTTTTGAAAAGTCGTCATATTCCGACAGCCGTAACTTTTTTATACGTGCGTGTACGGGGATGTATAGGGCGTCTTTTTTTGCGGGACCAGGTGTACTTTGTAATTCTACCATTTTCGGGAAATGTTATTGCTTTGATCACTATTTATTCAAATTTTTATCAGAACCAAAACATTGAAAAAATGGCGGTTTGGCACTTTTGACCATTTTTCCTGCTACGGCGTTTACTGAACAGGAAAAATATTTGTGTAGCTTTGTAGAGCGGGCGATTTCGGACGTGGGGATATCTAACATGTATGTGTTACACTGTATATAACTACTTTTATATGTGTTCTAGGGAAGGGGGGGTGATTTGAATTTTTAATACTTTATATTTTTTATATTTTTTTTTTTTTACTTTTTTTAAACTTTTTTTTTTGCATTTATTAGACTGCCTAGGGGTATTGACATGGGTGGGCAGTGTCACGGTTTGTCAGAGCGGTGGGGGTCGGCAAACATGGCTGCTCTGGAGCGTTAAAGAGAGCCTCCTGGAGTATCGTTAAGGTGAGGGGCAAAGTGGTAAAGTATATGTATATGAGATTGTGTGGGGTTAGGGGCGAGGCTGCAGAGGGCAATAGGAATTTTGGGGCTTGCTATGGTCCAAAGTGTGTGAGATTGCAGAGATGGTGGTGTGAGTTTGGGTTTTGTGGGGGTCCTGGCACAAACGTATGTGCGCTATTGTGACGAAAAGTAGCCTATTGTTTAATCGGGTGTATTAGCTATGTTTATGGAAAATTTCAGCCAAATCGGTGGAGCAGTTTTTCCGTGATTGAGGAACAAACATCCGAACATGCAAACATCCAAACACACAAACCCACAAACTCACAAACTTTCACATTTATAATATTAATAGGATATACACCATTACATATATAGTACGTATTACTGGGATTCTCTACATATATATACAGTAATACAACCACCGTACCCATATAGTATATGGAAGTACTTATTATTAGCAAAACTTACAATCTCTCTCTATATAATCTCTATAAAGATATATACAGTACAGACCAAAAGTTTGGACACACCTTCTCATTCAAAGAGTTTTCTGTATTTTCATTACTCCGAAAAAAAAGCTGCTACGCTTTGCTTCTGCCCGGTTTCGAACCAGGGACCTTTCGCGTGTAAGGCGAACGTGATAACCACTACACTACAGAAACTGGCACGACATGCACACTACTGCTTTTGCAAGCAAGGGAAAGGACTGGGGTCTCGGACGATGATTTGAAGAGCACGTATGGCCGATTTCAGAAACAAAAGCTGCAATGCTTTGTTTCTGCCCGGTTTCGAACAGGGGACTTTTCGCGTGTGAGGCGAATGTGATAACCACTACACTACAGAAACCGGCACGAGATGCACACTACTGCTTTTGCAAGCAAGCGAAAGGACTTGAAGAAAAGACTGTGGTCTGCCAGCAGGGTCTGAAGACCGGGTATGGACCAATTTCAAGAAAAGAAACCGCAAGTACATGTTTCTGCCCGGTTTCGAACCGGGGACCTTTCGCGTGTTAGGCGAACGTGATAACCACTACACTACAGAAACTGGCACTAGATACACACTGCTGCTTTTGCAAGCAAGCGAAAGGACTGGGGTCTAGCACAAGAGTCTGAAGAGCACGTATGGCCCGATTTCCGAAAAAAAAAGCTGCTACGCTTTGCTTCTGCCCGGTTTCTAACCAGGGACCTTTCGCGTGTAAGGCGAACGTGATAACCACTACACTACAGAAACTGGCACGACATGCACACTACTGCTTTTGCAAGCAAGTGAAAGGACTGGGGTCTAGAACGATGATTTGAAGAGCACGTATGGCCGATTTCAGAAACAAAAGCTGCAATGCTTTGTTTCTGCCCGGTTTCGAACCGGGGACCTTTCTCGTGTGAGGCGAACGTGATAACCACTACACTACAGAAACTGGCACGAGATGCACACTACTGCTTTTGCAAGCAAGCGAAAGGACTTGAAGAAAAGACTGTGGTCTGCCAGCAGGGTCTGAAGACCGGGTATGGACCGATTTCAAGAAAAGAAACCGCAAGTACATGTTTCTGCCCGGTTTCGAACCGGGGACCTTTCGCGTATTAGGCGAACGTGATAACCACTACACTACAGAAACTGGCACGAGATACACACTGCTGCTTTTGCAAGCAAGCGAAAGGACTGGGGTCTAGCACACGAGTCTGAAGAGCACGTATGGCCCGATTTCCGAAAAAAAAGCTGCTACGCTTTGCTTCTGCCCGGTTTCGAACCAGGGACCTTTCGCGTGTAAGGCGAACGTGATAACCACTACACTACAGAAACTGGCACGACATGCACAATACTGCTTTTGCAAGCAAGTGAAAGGACTAGGGTCTAGAACGATGATTTGAAGAGCACGTATGGCCCGATTTCCGAAAAAAAGCTGCTACGCCTTGCTTCTGCCCGGTTTCGAACCAGGAACCTTTCGCGTGTAAGGCGAACGTGATAACCACTACACTACAGAAACTGGCACGACATGTACACTACTGCTTTTGCAAGCAAGTGAAAGGACTGGGGTCTAGAACGATGATTTGAAGAGCACGTATGGCCGATTTCAGAAACAAAAGCTGCAATGCTTTGTTTCTGCCCGGTTTCGAACCGGGGACCTTTCGCGTGTGAGGCGAACGTGATAACCACTACACTACAGAAACCGGCACGAGATGCACACTACTGCTTTTGCAAGCAAGCGAAAGGACTTGAAGAAAAGACTGTGGTCTGCAAGCAGGGTCTGAAGACCGGGTATGGACCGATTTCAAGAAAAGAAACCGCAAGTACATATTTCTGCCCGGTTTACGAACCGGGGACCTTTCGCGTGTTAGGCGAACGTGATAACCACTACACTACAGAAACTGGCACGAGACACACACTGCTGCTTTTGCAAGCAAGCGAAAGGACTGGGGTCTAGCACAAGAGTCTGAAGAGCACGTATGGCCCGATTTCCGAAAAAAAGCTGCTACGCTTTGCTTCTGCCCGATTTCGAACCAGGGACCTTTCGCGTGTAAGGCGAATGTGATAACCACTACACTACAGAAACTGGCACGACATGCACACTACTGCTTTTGCAAGCAAGTGAAAGGACTGGGGTCTAGAACGATGATTTGAAGAGCACGTATGGCCGATTTCAGAAACAAAAGCTGCAATGCTTTGTTTCTGTCCGGTTTCGAACCGGGGACCTTTGGCGTGTGAGGCGAACGTGATAACCACTACACTATAGAAACTGGCACGAAATGCACACTACTGCTTTTGCAAGCAAGTGAAAGGACTTGAAGAAAAGACTGTGGCCTGCCAGCAGGGTCTGAAGACCGGGTATGGACCAATTTCAAGAAAAGAAACCGCAAGTACATGTTTCTGCCCGGTTTCGAACCGGGGACCTTTCGCGTGTTAGGCGAACGTGATAACCACTACACTACAGAAACTGGCACTAGATACACACTGCTGCTTTTGCAAGCAAGCGAAAGGACTGGGGTCTAGCACAAGAATCTGAAGAGCACGTATGGCCCGATTTCCGAAAACAAAACTGCTACGCTTTGCTTCTACCCGGTTTCGAACCAGGGAACTTTCGCATGTAAGGCGAACGAGATAACCACTACACTACAGAAACTGGCACGACATGCACACTACTGCTTTTGCAAGCAAGTGAAAGGACTGGGGTCTAGAACGATGATTTGAAGAGCACGTATGGCCGATTTCAGAAACAAAAGCTGCAATGCTTTGTTTCTGCCCGGTTTCGAACCGGGGACCTTTCGCGTGTGAGGCAAACGTGATAACCACTACACTACAGAAACTGGCACGAAGTGCACACTACTACTTTTGCAAGCAAGCGAAAGGACTTGAAGAAAAGACTGTGGTCTGCCAGCAGGGTCTGAAGACCGGGTATGGACCGATTTCAAGAAAAGAAACCGCAAGTACATGTTTCTGCCCGGTTTCAAACCGGGGACCTTTCGCGTGTGAGGCGAACGTGATAACCACTACACTACAGAAACTGGCACGAGATGCACACTACTGCTTTTGCAAGCAAGCGAAAGGACTTGAAGAAAAGACTGTGGTCTGCCAGCAGGGTCTGAAGACCGGGTATGGACCGATTTCAAGAAAAGAAACTGCAAGTACATGTTTCTGCCCGGTTTCGAACCGGGGACCTTTCGCGTGTTAGGCGACCGTGATAACCACTACACTACAGAAACTGGCACGAGAAACACACTGCTGCTTTTGCAAGCAAGCGAAAGGACTGGGGTCTAGCACAAGAATCTGAAGAGCACGTATGGCCCGATTTCCGAAAAAAAAGCTGCTACGCTTTGCTTCTGCCCGGTTTCGAACCAGGGACCTTTCGCGTGTAAGGCAAACGTGATAACCACTACACTACAGAAACTGGCACGACATGCACACTACTGCTTTTGCAAGCAAGTGAAAGGACTGGGGTCTAGAACGATGATTTAAAGAGCACGTATGGCCGATTTCAGAATCAAAAGCTGCAATGCTTTGTTTCTGCCCGGTTTCGAATCGGGGACCTTTCGCGTGTGAGGCGAACGTGATAACCACTACACTACAGAAACTGGCACGAGATGAACACTACTGCTTTTGCAAGCAAGCGAAAGAACTTGAAGAAAAGACTGTGGTCTGCCAGCAGGGTCTGAAGACCGGGTATGGACCGATTTCAAGAAAAGAAACCGCAAGTACATGTTTCTGCCCGGTTTCAAACCGGGGACCTTTCGCGTGTTAGGCGAACGTGATAACCACTACACTACAGAAACTGGCACGAGATACACACTGCTGCTTTTGTAAGCAAGCGAAAGGACTGGGGTCTAGCACAAGAATCTGAAGAGCACGTATGGCCCGATTTCCGAAAAAAAAGCTGCTACGCTTTGCTTCTGCCCGGTTTCGAACCAGGGACCTTTCGCATGTAAGGCGAACGTGATAACCACTACACTACAGAAACTGGCACGACATGCACACTACTGCTTTTGCAAGCAAGTGAAAGGACTGGGGTCTAGAACGATGATTTGAAGAGCACGTATGGCCGATTTCAGAAACAAAAGCTGCAATGCTTTGTTTCTGCCCGGTTTCGAACCGGGGACCTTTCGCGCGTGAGGCGAACGTGATAACCACTACACTACAGAAACTGGCACGAGATGCACACTACTGCTTTTGCAAGCAAGCGAAAGGACTTGAAGAAAAGACTGTGGTCTGCCAGCAGGGTCTGAAGACCGAGTATGGACCAATTTCAAGAAAAGAAACTGCAAGTACATGTTTCTGCTCGGTTTCGAACCAGGGACCTTTCGCGTGTTAGGCGAACGTGATAACCACTACACTACAGAAACTAGCACAAGAAACACACTACTGCTTTTGCAAGCAAGCGAAAGGACTGGGGTCTAGCACAAGAGTCTGAAGAGCACGTATGGCCCGATTTCAAGAAAAAAAAGCTGCTACGCTTTGCTTCTGCCCGGTTTCGAACCAGGAACCTTTCGCGTTTAAGGCGAACGTGATAACCACTACACTACAGAAACTGGCACGAGATACACACTGCTGCTTTTGCAAGCAAGCGAAAGGACTGGAGTCTAGCACAAAAGTCTGAAGAGCACGTATGGCCCGATTTCCGAAAAAAAATCTGCAACGCTTTGCTTCTGCCCGGTTTCGAACCAGGGACCTTTCGCGTGTAAGGCGACCGTGATAACCACTACACTACAGAAACTGGCACGACATGCACACTACTGCTTTTGCAAGCAAGTGAAAGGACTGGGGTCTAGAACGATGATTTGAAGAGCACGTATGGCCGATTTCAGAAACAAAAGCTGCAATGCTTTGTTTCTGTCCGGTTTCGAACCGGGGACCTTTCGCGTGTGAGGCGAACGTGATAACCACTACACTACAGAAACTGGCACGAGATGCACACTACTGCTTTTGCAAGCAAGCGAAAGGACTTGAAGAAAAGACTGTGGTCTGCCAGCAGGGTCTGAAGACCGGGTATGGACCGATTTCAAAAAAAAGAAACCGCAAGTACATGTTTCTGCCCGGTTTCGAACCGGGGACCTTTCGCGTGTTAGGCGAACGTGATAACCACTACACTACAGAAACTAGCACAAGAAACACACTGCTGCTTTTGCAAGCAAGCGAAAGGACTGGAGTCTAGCACAAGAGTCTGAAGAGCACGTATGGCCCGATTTCCGAAACAAAAGCTGCTACGCTTTGCTTCTGCCCGGTTTCGAACCAGGGACCTTTCGCGTGTAAGGCGAACGTGATAACAACTACACTACAGAAACTGGCACGAGATACACACTGCTGCTTTTGCAAGCAAGCGAAAGGACTGGGGTCTAGCACACGAGTCTGAAGAGCACGTATGGCCCGATTTCCGAAAAAAAAGCTGCTACGCTTTGCTTCTGCCCGGTTTCGAACCAGGAACCTTTCGCGTGTAAGGCGAACGTGATAACCACTACACTACAGAAACTGGCACGACATGCACACTACTGCTTTTGCAAGCAAGTGAAAGGACTGGGGTCTAGAACAATGATTTGAAGAGCACGTATGGCCGATTTCAGAAACAAAAGCTGCAATGCTTTGTTTCTGCCCTGTTTCGAACCGGGGACCTTTCGCGTGTGAGGCGAACGTGATAACCACTACACTACAGGAACTGGCACGAGATGAACACTACTGCTTTTGCAAGCAAGCGAAAGGACTTGAAGAAAAGACTGTGGTCTGCCAACAGGATCTGAAGACCGGGTATGGACCGATATCAAGAAAAGAAACCGCAAGTACATGTTTCTGCTCGGTTTCGAACCGGGGACCTTTCGCGTGTTAGGCGAACGTGATAACCACTACACTACAGAAACTAGCACAAGAAACACACTGCTGCTTTTGCAAGCAAGCGAAAGGACTGGAGTCTAGCACAAGAGTCTGAAGAGCACGTATGGCCCGATTTCCGAAACAAAAGCTGCTACGCTTTGCTTCTGCCCGGTTTCGAACCAGGGACCTTTCGCGTGTAAGGCGAACGTGATAACCACTACACTACAGAAACTGGCACGAGATACACACTGCTGCTTTTGCAAGCAAGCGAAAGGACTGGGGTTTAGCACAAAAGTCTGAAGAGCACGTATGGTCCGATTTCCGAAAAAAAACTGCTACGCTTTGCTTCTGCCCGGTTTCGAACCAGGGACCTTTCGCGTGTAAGGCGAACGTGATAACCACTACACTACAGAAACTGGCACGAGATACACACTGCTGCTTTTGCAAGCAAGTGAAAGGACTGGGGTCTAGAACGATGATTTGAAGAGCACGTATGGCCGATTTCAGAAACAAAAGCTGCAATGCTTTGTTTCTGCCCGGTTTCGAACCGGGGACCTTTCGCGTGTGAGGCGAACATGATAACCACTACACTACAGAAACTGGCACGAGATGCACACTACTGCTTTTGCAAGCAAGCGAAAGGACTTGAAGAAAAGACTGTGGTCTGCCAGCAGGGTCTGAAGACCGGGTATGGACCGATTTCAAGAAAAGAAACTGCAAGTACATGTTTCTGCCCGGTTTCGAACCGGGGACCTTTCACGTGTTAGGCGAACGTGATAACCACTACACTACAGAAACTGGCACGAGATACACACTGCTGCTTTTGCAAGCAAGCGAAAGGACTGGGGTCTAGCACAAGAGTCTGAAGAGCATGTATGGCCCGATTTCCGAAAAAAAAACTGCTACGCTTTGCTTCTGCCCGGTTTCGAACCAGGGACCTTTCGCGTGTAAGGCGAACGTGATAACCACTACACTACAGAAACTGGCACGAGATGCACACTACTGCTTTTGCAAGCAAGCGAAAGGACTTGAAGAAAAGACTGTGGTCTGCCAGCAGGGACTGAAGACCGGGTATGGACCAATTTCAAGAAAAGAAACCGCAAGTACATGTTTCTGCCCGGTTTCGAACCGGGGACCTTTCGCGTGTGAGGCGAACGTGATAACCACTACACTACAGAAACTGGCACGAGATGCACACTACTGCTTTTGCAAGCAAGCGAAAGGACTGGGGTCTAGCACAAGAGTCTGAAGAGCACGTATGGCCCGATTTCCGAAAAAAAAGCTGCTACGCTTTGCTTCTGCCCGGTTTCGAACCAGGAACCTTTCGCGTGTAAGGCGAACGTGATAACCACTACACTACAGAAACTGGCACGACATGCACACTACTGCTTTTGCAAGCAAGTGAAAGGACTGGGGTCTAGAACGATGATTTGAAGAGCACGTATGGCCGATTTCAGAAACAAAAGCTGCAATGCTTTGTTTCTGCCCGGTTTCGAACCGGGGACCTTTCGCGTGTGAGGCGAACGTGATAACCACTACACTACAGGAACTGGCGCGAGATGAACACTACTGCTTTTGCAAGCAAGCGAAAGGACTTGAAGAAAAGACTGTGGTCTGCCAACAGGGTCTGAAGACCGGGTATGGACCGATTTCAAGAAAAGAAACCGCAAGTACATGTTTCTGCTCGGTTTCGAACCGGGGACCTTTCGCGTGTTAGGCGAACGTGATAACCACTACACTACAGAAACTAGCACAAGAAACACACTGCTGCTTTTGCAAGCAAGCGAAAGGACTGGAGTCTAGCACAAGAGTCTGAAGAGCACGTATGGCCCGATTTCCGAAACAAAAGCTGCTACGCTTTGCTTCTGCCCGGTTTCGAACCAGGGACCTTTCGCGTGTAAGGCGAACGTGATAACCACTACACTACAGAAACTGGCACGAGATACACACTGCTGCTTTTGCAAGCAAGCGAAAGGACTGGGGTCTAGAACAAAAGTCTGTAGAGCACGTATGGCCCGATTTCCGGAAAAAAATCTGCTACGCTTTGCTTCTGCCCGCTTTCGAACCAGGGACCTTTCGCGTGTAAGGCGACCGTGATAAACACTACACTAAAGAAACTGGCACGACATGCACACTACTGCTTTTGCAAGCAAGTGAAAGGACTGGGGTCTAGAACGATGATTTGAAGAGCACGTATGGCCGATTTCAGAAACAAAAGCTGCAATGCTTTGTTTCTGCCCGGTTTCGAACAGGGGACTTTTCGCGTGTGAGGCGAACGTGATAACCACTACACTACAGAAACCGGCACGAGATGCACACTACTGCTTTTGCAACCAAGCGAAAGGACTTGAAGAAAAGACTGTGGTCTGCCAGCAGGGTCTGAAGACCGGGTATGGACCAATTTCAAGAAAAGAAACCGCGAGTACATGTTTCTGCCTGGTTTCGAACAGGGGACCTTTCGCGTGTTAGGCGAACGTGATAACCACTACACTACAGAAACTGGCACGAGATGCACACTGCTGCTTTTGCAAGCAAGCGAAAGGACTGGGGTCTAGCACAAGAATCTGAAGAGCACGTATGGCCCGATTTCCGAAAAAAAAGCTGCTACGCTTTGCTTCTGCCCGGTTTCGAACCAGGGACCTTTCGCGTGTAAGGCGAACGTGATAACCACTACACTACAGAAACTGGCACGACATGCACACTACTGCTTTTGCAAGCAAGGGAAAGGACTGGGGTCTCGAACGATGATTTGAAGAGCACGTATGGCCGATTTCAGAAACAAAAGCTGCAATGCTTTGTTTCTGCCCGGTTTCGAACAGGGGACTTTTCGCGTGTGAGGCAAACGTGATAACCACTACACTACAGAAACCGGCACGAGATGCACACTACTGCTTTTGCAAGCAAGCGAAAGGACTTGAAGAAAAGACTGTGGTCTGCCAGCAGGGTCTGAAGACCGGGTATGGACCAATTTCAATAAAAGAAACCGCAAGTACATGTTTCTGCCCGGTTTCGAACCGGGGACCTTTCGCGTGTTAGGCGAACGTGATAACCACTACACTACAGAAACTGGCACTAGATACACACTGCTGCTTTTGCAAGCAAGCGAAAGGACTGGGGTCTAGCACAAGAGTCTGAAGAGCACGTATGGCCCGATTTCCGAAAAAAAAAGCTGCTACGCTTTGCTTCTGCCCGGTTTCGAACCAGGGACCTTTCGCGTGTAAGGCGAACGTGATAACCACTACACTACAGAAACTGGCACGACATGCACACTACTGCTTTTGCAAGCAAGTGAAAGGACTGGGGTCTAGAACGATGATTTGAAGAGCACGTATGGCCGATTTCAGAAACAAAAGCTGCAATGCTTTGTTTCTGCCCGGTTTCGAACCGGGGAATTTTCGCGTGTGAGGCGAACGTGATAACCACTACACTACAGAAACTGACACGAGATGAACACTACTGCTTTTGCAAGCAAGCGAAAGGAATTGAAGAAAAGATTGTGGTCTGCCAGCAGGGTCTGAAGACCGGGTATGGACCAATTTCAAGAAAAGAAACCGCAAGTACATGTTTCTGCCCGGTTTCGAACCGGGGACCTTTCGCGTGTTAGGCGAACGTGATAACCACTACACTACAGAAACTGGCACTAGATACACACTGCTGCTTTTGCAAGCAAGCGAAAGGACTGGGGTCTAGCACAAGAGTCTGAAGAGCACGTATGGCCCGATTTCCGAAAACAAAACTGCTACGCTTTGCTTCTACCCGGTTTCGAACCAGAGAACTTTCGCATGTAAGGCGAACGTGATAACCACTACACTACAGAAACTGGCACGACATGCACACTACTGCTTTTGCAAGCAAGTGAAAGGACTGAGGTCTAGAACGATGATTTGAAGAGCACGTATGGCCGATTTCAGAAACAAAAGCTGCAATGCTTTGTTTCTGTCCGGTTTCGAACCGGGGACCTTTCGCGTGTGAGGCGAACGTGATAACCACTACACTACAGAAACTGGCACGAAATGCACACTACTGCTTTTGCAAGCAAGCGAAAGGACTTGAAGAAAAGACTGTGGTCTGCCAGCTGGGTCTGAAGACCGGGTATGGACCGATTTCAAGAAAAGAAACCGCAAGTACATGTTTCTGCCCGGTTTCGAACCGGGGACCTTCCGCGTGTTAGGCGAACGTGATAACCACTAAACTACAGAAACTGGCACGAGATACACACTGCTGCTTTTGCAAGCAAGCGAAAGGACTGGGGTCTAGCACAAGAGTCTGAAGAGCACGTATGGCCCGATTTCCGAAAAAAAAGCTGCTACGCTTTGCTTCTGCCCGGTTTCGAACCAGGGACCTTTCGCGTGTATGGCAAACGTGATAACCACTACACTACAGAAACTTGCACGACATGCACACTACTGCTTTTGCAAGCAAGTGAAAGGACTGGGGTCTAGAACGATGATTTGAAGAGCATGTATGGCCGATTTCAGAAACAAAAGCTGCAATGCTTTGTTTCTGCCCGGTTTCGAACCGGGGACTTTTCGCGTGTGAGGCGAACGTGATAACCACTACACTACAGAAACTGACACGAGATGAACACTACTGCTTTTGCAAGCAAGCGAAAGGACTTGACGAAAAGACTGTGGTCTGCCAGCAGGGTGTGAAGACCGGGTATGGACCGATTTCAAGAAAAGAAACCACAAGTACATGTTTCTGCCCGGTTTCGAACCGGGGACCTTCCGCGTGTTAGGCGAACGTGATAACCACTAAACTACAGAAACTGGCACGAGATACACACTGCTGCTTTTGCAAGCAAGCGAAAGGACTGGGGTCTAGCACACGAGTCTGAAGAGCACGTATGGCCCGATTTCCGAAAAAAAAGCTGCTACGTTTTGCTTCTGCCCGGTTTCGAACCAGGGACCTTTCGCGTGTAAGGCGAACGTGATAACCACTACACTACAGAAACTGGCACGACATGTACACTACTGCTCTTGCAAGCAAGTGAAAGGACTGGGGTCTAGAACGATGATTTGAAGAGCACGTATGGCCGATTTCAGAAACAAAAGCTGCAATGCTTTGTTTCTGCCCGGTTTCGAACCGGGGACCTTTCGCGTGTGAGGCGAACTTGATAACCACTACACTACAGAAACCGGCACGAGATGCACACTACTGCTTTTGCAAGCAAGCGAAAGGACTTGAAGAAAAGACTGTTGTCTGCAAGCAGGGTCTGAAGACCGGGTATGGACCGATTTCAAGAAAAGAAACCGCAAGTACATGTTTCTGCTCGGTTTCGAACCGGGGACCTTTCGCGTGTTAGGCGAACGTGATAACCACTACACTACAGAAACTGGCACGAGATACACACTGCTGCTTTTGCAAGCAAGCGAAAGGACTGGGGTCTAGCACAAGAGTCTGAAGAGCACGTATGGCCCGATTTCCGAAAAAAAAGCTGCAACGCTTTGCTTCTGCCCGGTTTCGAACCAGGGACCTTTCGCGTGTAAGGCGAACGTGATAACCACTACACTACAGAAACTGGCACGACATGCACACTACTGCTTTTGCAAGCAAGTGAAAGGACTGGGGTCTAGAACGATGATTTGAAGAGCACGTATGGCCGATTTCAGAAACAAAAGCTGCAATGCTTTGTTTCTGCCCGGTTTCGAACCGGGGACCTTTCGCGTGTGAGGCGAACGTGATAACCACTACAATACAGAGACTGGCACGAGATGCACACTACTGCTTTTGCAAGCAAGCGAAAGGACTTGAAGAAAAGACTGTGGTCTGCCAGCAGGGTCTGAAGACCGGGTATGGACCGATTTCAAGAAAAGAAACCGCAAGTACATGTTTCTGCCCGGTTTCGAACCGGGGACCTTTCGCGTGTTAGGCGAACGTGATAACCACTACACTACAGAAACTGGCACGAGATACACACTGCTGCTTTTGCAAGCAAGCGAAAGGACTGGGGTCTAGCACAAGAGTCTGAAGAGCACGTATGGCCCGAT
>NC_134265.1:314490865-314493365 GCF_031893055.1 Leptodactylus fuscus
CTACAGAAACTTGCACGACATGCACACTACTGCTTTTGCAAGCAAGTGAAAGGACTGGGGTCTAGAACGATGATTTGAAGAGCACGTATGGCCGATTTCAGAAACAAAAGCTGCAATGCTTTGTTTCTGCACGGTTTCGAACCGGGGACTTTTCGCGTGTGAGGCGAACGTGATAACCACTACACTACAGAAACTGACACGAGATGAACACTACTGCTTTTGCAAGCAAGCGAAAGGACTTGAAGAAAAGACTGTTGTCTGCAAGCAGGGTCTGAAGACCGGGTATGGACCGATTTCAAGAAAAGAAACCGCAAGTACATGTTTCTGCCCGGTTTCGAACCGGGGACCTTTCGCGTGTTAGGCGAACGTGATAACCACAACACTACAGAAACTGGCACGAGACACACACTGCTGCTTTTGCAAGCAAGCGAAAGGACTGGGGTCTAGCACAAGAGTCTGAAGAGCACGTATGGCCCGATTTCCGAAAAAAAAGCTGCAACGCTTTGCTTCTGCCCGGTTTCGAACCAGGGACCTTTCGCGTGTAAGGCGAACGTGATAACCACTACACTACAGAAACTGGCACGACATGCACGCTACTGCTTTTGCAAGCAAGTGAAAGGACTGGGGTCTAGAACGATGATTTGAAGAGCACGTATGGCTGATTTCAGAAACAAAAGCTGCAATGCTTTGTTTCTGCCCTGTTTCGAACCGGGGACCTTTCGCGTGTGAGGCGAACGTGATAACCACTACACTACAGAAACTGGCACGAGATGCACACTACTGCTTTTGCAAGCAAGCGAAAGGACTTGAAGAAAAGACTGTGGTCTGCCAGCAGGGTCTGAAGACCGGGTATGGACCAATTTCAAGAAAAGAAACCGCAAGTACATGTTTCTGCCCGGTTTCGAACCGGGGACCTTTCGCGTGTTAGGCGAACGTGATAACCACTACACTACAGAAACTGGCACTAGATACACACTGCTGCTTTTGCAAGCAAGCGAAAGGACTGGGGTCTAGCACAAGAGTCTGAAGAGCACGTATGGCCCGATTTCCGAAAACAAAACTGCTACGCTTTGCTTCTACCCGGTTTCGAACCAGGGAACTTTCGCATGTAAGGCGAACGTGATAACCACTACACTACAGAAACTGGCACGACATGCACACTACTGCTTTTGCAAGCAAGTGAAAGGACTGGGGTCTAGAACGATGATTTGAAGAGCACGTATGGCCGATTTCAGAAACAAAAGCTGCAATGCTTTGTTTCTGCCCGGTTTCGAACCGGGGACCTTTCGCGTGTGAGGCGAACGTGATAACCACTACAATACAGAGACTGGCACGAGATGCACACTACTGCTTTTGCAAGCAAGCGAAAGGACTTGAAGAAAAGACTGTGGTCTGCCAGCAGGGTCTGAAGACCGGGTATGGACCGATTTCAAGAAAAGAAACCGCAAGTACATGTTTCTGCCCGGTTTCGAACCGGGGACCTTTCGCGTGTTAGGCGAACGTGATAACCACTACACTACAGAAACTGGCACGAGATACACACTGCTGCTTTTGCAAGCAAGCGAAAGGACTGGGGTCTAGCACAAGAGTCTGAAGAGCACGTATGGCCCGATTTCCGAAAAAAAAGCTGCTACACTTTGCTTCTGCCCTGTTTCGAACCAGGTACCTTTCGCGTGTAAGGCGAACGTGATAAGCACTACACTACAGAAACTGGCACGACATGCACACTACTGCTTTTGCAAGCAAGTGAAAGGACTGGGGTCTAGAACGATGATTTGAAGAGCACGTATGGCCGATTTCAGAAACAAAAGCTGCAATGCTTTGTTTCTGCCCGGTTTCGAACCGGGGGACCTCTCGCGTGTGAGGCGAACGTGATAACCACTACACTACAGAAACTGGCACGAGATGCACACTACTGCTTTTGCAAGCAAGCGAAAGGACTTGAAGAAAAGACTGTGGTCTGCCAGCAGGGTCTGAAGACCGAGTATGGACCAATTTCAAGAAAAGAAACCGCAAGTACATGTTTCTGCTCGGTTTCGAACCGGGGACCTTTCGCGTGTTAGGCGAACGTGATAACCACTACACTACAGAAACTAGCACGAGAAACACACTGCTGCTTTTGCAAGCAAGCGAAAGGACTGGGGTCTAGCACAAGATTCTGAAGAGCACGTATAGCCCGATTTCCGAAAAAAAAGCTGCTACGCTTTGCTTCTGCCCGGTTTCGAACCAGGGACCTTTCGCGTGTAAGGCGAACGTGATAACCACTACACTACGGAAACTGGCACGAAATACACACTGCTGCTTTTGCAAGCAAGCGAAAGGACTGGGGTCTAGCACAAAAGTCTGAAGAGCACGTATGGCCCGATTTCCGAAAAAAAATCTGCTACGCTTTGCTTCTGCCCGGTTTCGAACCAGGGACATTTCGCGTGTAAGGCGACCGTGATAACCACTACACTACAGAAACTGGCACGACATGCACACTACTGCTTTTGCAAGCAAG